>NW_026125642.1:0-63909 GCF_943737965.1 Phodopus roborovskii | reverse complement strand
TCTACCCATCAATCCTGATGTACATTTACTTATCACTTTAGTCACCCTTCCACACACATTCATCCAATTCACTCTCATGATGATATGCAATTGTTCATCAGTGTTTCTGGAAGTGAGTCTATAGTAAGAATTAATTCACAAACAAACCCTGCTGCTTTTCTTGAAGCTTCAGGTCAAGCAGGGAGAGGGCTCAACAATGCAAAATACACTTCCATGTCATTGAGATGTTCAGAATGCTGTGTACTGATTTGAGGGAGATAGTTCCTTTTATAGCTCATTGCCTTTGCAGGGTCCGTATGACTACACTGGGAAGCAGGGAAAAAGCTTGGAATGAGGGGATCCTACTATAAATGTCAATGAGTGATTCTCATTGTCCCAGGGATGGATTTCACGTGGCCTTTCTTCTTAAAATTCTCTGAATCCCAATGTTGTCTCTTCACTCTACCAACTCTGCTTCACACTGACAGGAACCTAAGTGCAAGGTGGCCACTTAGGTATTTCCTTTACAAGGTCTCCTTACACAGCTTATAGTATGGTGCTAATATGTTCTCCAGGCATGGGAAATAGGCTTGTGTAAGGCTGGTTGGCATTTGGGACCTCAGAGGATTTTAGAAAAAAAAATCCAGACAGTTCAGCATAGTCTTGCCATCTGTGTATTTTTTATCTCTGTAACTATCCTGGTCTCTGTCCTTTTGTGTTTTGTTTTGTTTGCTTTGCTTTGCTTTGTGTTTGTCAGTGGTGTGGGTGGTGGTGTATTTGGAGCTATGTGAGATGTATAGTACACCAAGCATGTGTATAATTGCTTGAAGAGATTTCAGGTTTGTCAGTCTCTGTTGTGAAAAATGTATTCTTCCCTACCAGAAGCTTTGATTTTGGTAATACTGGAACACTATCAAGCTCCTGGTATCCTCCCTGCATGCTTTTCAGCGAGTGAATGTACTCATTCCTTTGCTGCTCAAAATGCTCCTAACAACACATTCTTCTAATGAATAGGTGCATCAGAGATTGGAGAAACCTTCAGTCCCAGCAGAAGGAGAGGGAGTTGGGCAATCAGAAAGAAGTTCACAAGAAAAGCTGCAGCATTACTCTATTGTCTCCTGATGAGGTATGTACCAGAGTGGGGCGGGAAGTCTTGGACTAGCCTGAGAGTATGAAGCCTGCATGAAAAGCCATGAGCATCTTGTGGAGAGCATGTCTATGCAAGGCTAGAAAGGACAGGGATGCTGCTTTTTTCCACAGCTGATGTCACAGATCAATGAGGAACGGTTTTTTTAGAAGAGGTCTTTATTCTTCTGGATCTCATGGAATGTATCTGACTTCTGACATTCTCATTGAGTCAGAGAATTATTGTGTGGCAGAAATTATCCTGTGGGTGTCCAGTCTGGTGCTATAAATCCATGTCTTTTATGAGCTCTACAGTGTGAACATGGGCAGAATTTCAGTTAGTCTCTGACATAGGTCACATTCTGCTGAGATTACTCTGACACAGTGAGGCATGCTTTGTACACACTGGAAACTTTATTCACCCTATACTACAAATTACAGGCATGTGGCATGTGTTACCTTTCATCTATGCACTATCTGGAAGAAGCCTTGTGCTAGCCATGTCTCACTTCCATGTGGGTCTCCACATAGCTACTAGCTCTTTGGGTAAATGCAAGTAGATAGTTAAATAGCATGACTTCTTCTCTTTGCATTTATCCAGATAGATAAAAGTTTAAAATTAGCCTTTCTAAGACTAAACTGTCCAGAGTCTATGATTCTGAGTGAGACCTTCTTCTCTTTAGATAAAAACTCAAGGCTTGAGGCATTCTGTTATCTCTTCCCCAAAACCAGTCATATATATATATATATATATAATTTTTTTTGTTTAATTTTATATAACAAAGTCAATTAAATGAAAACAAACATTTATACACAATATTTGGAAATTTGGGCGTCGTTCTTTCCAAACTACTTCCTGCCGATAAGGGGCGCTGTCTTGGGGGATTCGAAGAAGATTCAGATGTCCTAGCTGTAGTCTGTAGGGCTGTTTTGTCCAGCTGTTTGGAATGTAGGATCAGCTTGTACTCTGTTTCAGGCGGTCTGGCGTGATCAAACCACATTAGTCTGGAAGGAATCCACATCTTTTCATTTTCTGTGAAAACAAAAATAGAAATCCTTTTCCCCAGTAACTTGTTCTTCAACTTAAATTTTGGAGTCAAAGCGTTTTATTTTTTTTTAATTTATTTTACATTTTATCCCAGTTCCCTCTCCCCCTCCCTCCCTCCCTCCCTCCCCCAGCCCTCCCTCCCTCCTTCCCTCCCTTTTGCCCTCTCTACCCTCTCCCATGCACTCTAAACACCCTCCCCTCCCAACCCCCCACCACAATACAATATGTAGGGGAATGCCATCCAGTTGGGGTCATGTAGATCTGACAGGTCCTGTGAAGTAGGGACTAGGGCTTCTCTCCTATCTCTAGAATAAGGCAGTTATCCCTCCATGGGGGATATGTTTGCAAAGTCCTTTTGTGCACCAGGGATACATCCTGGCTCCACTGTCTGAGGTCTCTTAGACTGCTCAGACCTTCTGGCTGAGACCCATATTCAGGGGGTCCTGAGTCAGACCCCTGCTGGCTTCCCAGCTATCAGTCTAGTGGCCCTTAGCTCCTCCTTGTTCAGGTAAGCTGTCTCTATGTACTTCTACCGCATGGTCTTGTCCTCTCCATCTGCTTCTGGGTTCTAGTTCGACTCAGTGTTTATGTATGGGTGTTTGCTCCTTTTTCAACAGGCATTAGTTGAGGGCTCCATGGAGAAGTTAGTTGTTGATCTCACTCTCCGGGAAGGGCATTTATGATAGCCTTTCCACGGAAGCTGAGATTGTTAGTTGGGAGCAGTCTTGTAGTTCCCTCGACCTTTCTTTGTGTTCAACTTTATCTTCAAACCAATATTGGCTCCTCTTTTATGTTCTCTCTCTCTGTCTCTCTCTCTCTCTCTTTCCTATTTTCCATTCCTAACCAGGCTCAATCCTCCTGGTCGCACATGCCTTCCTCTCCTCCCCCTCATTTTCTCCTACTTCTCTCTCCATTAGCTGTCCTCCCCCACTTTACCTGAGCTCTGGGGGACTTGTCCCTTCCCAGTTCTGTGAGGGACTTTATATGAATCTCTTAGAATACAACTTGTATCCTAGTTCCTCTGGTGATGTGAATTATAGGCTGGTGATCATTTGATCTAGGTCTAAAATCCATATATGAGTGAGTACATACTGTGTTTCTCTTTTTGTGACTGGGTTACCTCATTCAGGATGGTTTCTTCAAGTGCCATCCACTTGCCTGCGAATTTCAAGATACCATTATTTTTTTCTGCAGAGTAGTATTCCATTGTGTAGATGTGCCACATCTTCATTAACCATTCTTCAATTGAAGGGCATCTAGGTTGCTTCCAGGTTCTTGCTATTACAAATAGTGCTGCTATGAACATAGTTGAACAGATGTCTTTGTTGCATTGATGTGAATCCTTTGGGTATATGCCTAAGAGGGGGATTGCCGGGTCCTGTGGTAAACTAATTCCCATTTTCCTGAGGAACCGCCATACTGATCTCCAAAGTGGCTGTATGAGTTTGCACTCCCACCAGCAGTGGAGGAGTGTTCCACTTTCTCCACATCCTCTCCAACATAAGTCATCACTGGTGTTTCTAATTTTAGCCATTCTGGCAGGGGTAAGATGGTATCTCAAAGTTGTTTTGATTTGCATTTCCCTGATAGCTAAGGATGTGGAGCATTTTCTTAAGTGTCTTTCAGCCTTTTTGATTTCCTCCATTGAGAATTCTTTCTTCAGTTCTGTACCCCATTTTTTAATAGGGTTATTTGGTGTTTTGTTGACTAGTTTCTTGAGTTCTTTGTATATTTTGAGATCAGCCCTTTGTCGGATATAGGATTAGTGAAAATCTTTTCCCAGTCAGTGGGCTGCCGTTTGGTCTTGTCAACTGTGTCCTTTGCCTTACAGAAGCTTCTAAGTTTGAAGAGGTCCCATTTATTAATTGTTTCTTTCAGTGTCTGTGCCCCTGGAGTTATGTTCAAGAAGCGGTCTCCTATACCAATTTGTTCAAGGGTACCTCCTACTTTCTTCTAAGAGGTTCAATGTGGCTGGATTGATGTTGAGGTCTTTGATCCATTTGGACTTGAGTTTTGTGCATGGCGACAGACATGGGTCTATCTGCAGTCTTCTACACACCCTCATCCAATTGTGCCAGCACCATTTGTTGAAGATGCTGTCTTTGCCCCATTGTATAATTTTAGCTGTTTTGTCGAAAATCAGGTGTTCATAGGTGCGTGGATTAATATCAGGATTTTCAATTCGATTCCATTGGTCTACCTGTCTATTTTTATGCCAATACCAGGCTGTTTTCAGAACTATAGCTCTGTAGTAGAGCTTAAAGTCAGGAATGGTGATGCCTCCTGAAGTTCTTTTATTGTATAGGGTTGTTTTGGCTATCCTGGGTCTTTTGTTTTTCCATATAAAGTTGATTATTATCCTTTCAAGGTCGGTGAAGAATTGTGGTGGGATTTTAATGGGGATTGCATTGAATCTGTAGATTGCTTTTGGTAAGATTGCCATTTTTACTATGTTTATCCTACCTAACCAAGAGCATGGGAGATCTTTCCATTTTCTGGTATCTTCTTTAATTTCTTTCTTTAGAGTCACAAAGTTCTTATTATATAGGTCTTTTACTTGTTTGGTAAGCATTACACCAAGATACTTTATGTTGCTTGTGGCTATTGTAAAGGGTGATGTTTCTCTGATTTCTTTCTCTGCCTCTTTGTCATCTGAAAAAATAGGGCTACTGATTTTTTTGAGTTTATCTTGTATCCTGCTAGTTTGCTGAAGGTGTTTATCAGCTGTAGGAGTTCCCTGGTAGAGTTTATTGGGTCGCTTATGTAAACTATCATATCATCTGCAAATAGAGACAGTTTGACTTCTTCCTTTCCAATTTGGATGCCCTTGATCTCCTTTTGTTGTCTTATAGCATTAGCTAGAACTTCTAGTACGATATTGAAGAGATATGGAGAGAGAGGACAGCCTTGTCTTGTTCCTGATTTTAGAGGAATTGGCTTAAGTTTCTCTCCATTCAGTTTGATGTTGGCAGTTGGTTTGCTGTATATTGCTCTTATTATGTTTAGGTATGTTCCTGTTATCCCTGACCTCTCTAATACCTTTATCATGAAAGGGTGTTGAATTTTGTCGAAGGCTTTTTCCATCTAGGGAGATAATCATATGGTTTTTCTTTTTCAGTTTGTTTATATGGTGGATCACGTTGATAGATTTTCGTATGTTAAACCATCCCTGCAATCCAGGTATGAAGCCTACTTGATCATGGTGGATGATTTCTCTGATGTATTCTTGAATTCGGTTTGCCAGTATTTTATTGAGTATTTTTGCATCGATGTTCATCAGGGATATTGGTCTGTAGTTTTCTTTCTTAGTTGTGTCTTTGTGAGGTTTGGGTACCAAAGTTATTGTGGCCTCATAAAAAGAGTTTGACAATAAACCTTCTGTTTCTATCTTGTGGAACAGTTTGAGGAGTAGTGGTATTAGTTCTTCCTTGAATGTCTGGTAGAATTCTGCACTGAATCCATCTGGCCCTGGACTTTTTTTGGTTGGAAGGCTTTTGATGACTGCTTCTATTTCATTGCGGGTTATAGGTCTATTTAAGTTGTTTGTCTGTTCTTGATTTAATTTTGGTAAGTGATAGTTATCCAGAAACTTGTCCATTTCCTTTGAATTTTCAATTTTTGTGGAATACAGATTTTCAAAGTATGACCTGAAAATTGTCTGGATTTCCTCTGTGTCTGTTGTTATGTTCCCCATTTCGTTTCTGATTTTGTTAATTTGCATGTTCTGTCTCTGCTTTTTTGTTAATTTGGATAAAGGTTTGTCTATCTTGTTGATTTTCTCAAAAAACCAACTCTTTGTTGCATTGATTTTTTTGTATTGTTTTCCTGGTTTCTATTTTGTTGATTTCAGCCCTCAAGTTGATTATTTCCTGGCGTCTACTCCTGCGGGTGAATTCCTTCTCTCTGTTCTAAGGTTTTCAGTTGGGCTGTTAATTTTTTATGTGACTATCCTCTGTTTTCTTCATATGGGCACTTAGTGCAATGAACTTCCTCGTAGCACTGCTTTCAAAGTGTCCCATAAGTTCGGGTATGTTGTATCCTCATTCTCGTTGAACATTAGAAAGTCTTTAATTTCTTTCTTTATTTCTTCTTTGACCCAGGAGTGGTGCAATTGCACATTGTTCAGTTTCCATGAGTTTGCAGGTTTTCTGATATTTGTGTTGTTGTTGAATTCCAATTTTAAAGCATGGTGGTCCGATAAGATACATGGGACTATTCCTATTCTCTTGTATCTGTTGAGGTTTGTTATGTCTCCTAGTATGTGGTCAATTTTAGAGAAGGTTCCATGTGGAGTAGAGAAGAAGGTATATTCTTTTGTCTTTAGATGGAATGTTCTATAGATGTCTGTTAGCCCCAGTTGAGACATAACTTCTGTTAATACTTTTGTTTCTTTGTTGAGTTTCTGATTTGTGGTCCTGTCTAGTGTTGAGAGTGGTGTATTGAAGTCTCCCACTATATGTGTGTGAGGTTTTATATAAGCTTTGAGTTTTAGTAGTGTTTTTTTACTTAATGTGGGTGACTTTGTATTAGGGGCATAGATGTTCAGAACTGAGACTTTGTGTTGATGGATTTCTCCTGAGATGAATATGAAATGACCGTCTTCATCTCTTTGACTAGTTTTGGTTTGAAGTCTAACTTGTTAGATATTAGGATAGCTACACCTGCTTGCTTCTTATTTCCATTTGATTGGAAAATCTTTTCCCAACCCTTTACCCTGAGGTAATGTCTATCTTTGGAGCTAAGATGTGTTTCTTGTATGCAGCAGAAGGATGGATTCTGTCTTCGTGGCCATTCTGTTAGTCTGTGTCATTTTATAGGTGAGTTAAGACCATTAATGTTGAGGGTGAGTAAGGAGCATTGATGGTTGATGCTTGTTTGATTTAGGTTTGTTGTTGGCAATGGTATTGTGAATATATTTGTTCTGCTTCACCCTAGGTTTCTGGTGTAGTTGGATTATCTGTTGCCTACATTTTTGTGGGCATAGTTACCTTCCTTGGGTTGGAATTTTCCTTCTAATACTTTCTGTAGGGCTGGATTTGTAGATATATATTGGGAAAATCTGGTTTTGTCATTGAATATCTTGTTCTCTCCATCTATATTGACTGAGAGTTTTGCTGGATATAGTAGCCTAGGCTGGCATCCGTGTTCTCTTAATACTTTTAGAACATCTATCCAGGACCTTCTGGCCTTGAGGGTTTCCATGGAGAAGTCAGGTGTAATTTTGATAGGTCTGCCTTTATATGTTACCTGTCCTTTTTCCTTCGCTGCTCTTAATATACTTTCTTTATTCTGTATGCTAGGTGTTTTGATTATTATATGTCGAGGGGTCTTTTTCTTTGGTCCAGCCTATTTGGGTTCGGTATGCTTCTTGTACTTTCATGGGCATGTCCTTTTCAGATTTGGAAAGTTTTCCTCGAAGATTTTGTTGAATATGTTTCGGCACTTTTGAGCTAGGCTTCCTCACCTTTGTCTATGCCTATTATTCTTAGGTTTGGCCTTTTCACGGTGTCCCACATTTCCTAGATGTTTTGTGTTAATGATTTGTTGGATTTATGATTTTCTTTGGTCGATGAATCTATTTCTTCTAGTTTATCTTCTGCACCTGAGATTCTCTCTTCCATCTCTTGAATTCTATTGGTTATGCTTGTGTCCGTAGTTGCGATTTTCTGCCCAGCTTTTCTATTTCCAGCATTCCTTCCATTTGTGTTGCCTTTATTTTCTCAATTTCAGTTTTCAAGTCTTGAACCATTTCCTTCACCTGGTTAATTGTTTTTTCTTGGCTTTCTGTACTTTCCTTAAGGAATTTGTTCATTTCTTCCACTTTTTTGTTTGTTTTTTTCCTCCATTTCTTTAAGGGATTTCCTCATATCTTCTTTGAGGGCCTCTATCATTTTTATGATGGTAATTTTAAGTCGTACACTTCTGCTTCCTCTGCTTTGTTGTTGTGTTCCATTTTAGTTGGTGTAGATTCCCTAGATTCTGGTGGTGTCATGTTTGTCTTTCTGTTGTTAGGTTTTCTCTTGTTTGCCTTCTTCCATAGTTTCTTTCCAGTAGGTGTTGGTGGTGTCTCTTCCCTCTCTCTATGGTCCTTCCTTATATGGATTTGAGATTCAATATCTGTAGCTCTGTGTGGTCCAAGATCTCTAGGAGTTTCTCAGCAGACAGGGATCCAGGGATGGGGTCAAGGATGAGGATCCAGAAGAAGATGCCAGCAGGTACTCACAGTGGTCCTCTGGCCAGCCAAACTCTGGCCAATAACCGGCAGAAGAGAGGAGGGCTGAGCTTGAACTTGAGAAGGTTTGTAGGGTAGTGGGATCTCACTGGAAACTGGCTTCCCTGCTGAGACAGCGTTCTTTGGCAGAGGCCCGGATTTGGGTGTCAAGGATCTTGCCCTCCAGGAACTCTGAGGAACTGCAGAGATAGGGCGGATCTCTGGGAGGGGCCCAGGACTCCAGCAGAGGACTGGAGGCGGGGTCAGACCAAGCCAGTGGAAATTACAGGTGGTCCTGCGTGGATAGTCAGGTCTCCTTTGTTCGGAGTTGCCCGAGAGGTCTCCAAAGTCCCCAAAACCAGTCTTATGGTGTCCAAATTGACAGTTCAATCTATTGTTGCCACTTGCCTTACTGTAGTTGTAGCAGATGAATGAGTGAGAGCCTAGGAATGTAACTCCGGATAGTGTACTTGTACTTAGTTCAATCTTAGTACTAGGGGAGGAAAGTATGAGAAATTAACCCTGTTACATCCTTCAGAGATGCATACAGTAAACTGGAGTTTTTTGCTGCTATTAATATGTTACAAACTGATTTCTTGCCTTTTATTGGAGCGTAACAGCCATTCATTAGGGGATGAAAATGTCAAATGAAAGCCAGACATATACAGAGACCCTAAATAGAGATATATTACATATAAATTCTCTGTGCTGCTGGACTAGCAAGATGACTAAGCAGGTAGAGGGTAATGCAGACAAGCATACAGGGCAGAGGATTTTTCCACTTGTTAGCCATTGAATTGAAGGGTGAATGAATAATGCAACCAATTGTCCTCTGAGATGAATGTGGGTGGGGTTTTTAATGCCTTGGACTACAGCTGCTAAGACACCCTGAATCCCCACTCCTCACCCGTTCTAAAATCACTCCATGCGATGCTCTCTGAGGCAGAATCAACTGCTGCAAGTGGTCCACTATCCCACAGACATGCCACAGCACAAAATGCCCACAACATATATCAGTACCCAATATGTCAATGCAAGAAAATTTGACCACCAATTCCCTGCCAGACAACTCTCAACTGTGTATTGTCAAGTGACATAGACATTCATGACCAAATGTTGAATGAAGGAAAAAGAGTTTGTCTCAAGATTCAGAACACGGATAGGATGAAATGTATACAATGCGAAAATTTGACTGGAAGGTACCGTAATGCCTTCAAAGGGTGTTCCTGGAAGGTTTCTTGTACACATAAGGAAAGAAGGATACCTGGATTTGTGCCTGACAACATACACACACACACAGTGATGTTTTCCTTATGGACAAACTCTCACAAGGATGGACAGTGGCCTTGCTGTGACAGAGGGGAGAGGTGTCTTTTCCCCTTCATTCCCTTCTGGCTTTAGCACATTCTACAACTATTCAGCACTTACTGAATTCTATTAGGGTTACCTTTAGCTGTTGAGAAGTAAATCTTCATCTGCCCTTAAATTTTTCTAACAGATTAAATAATGGAATGTCCCTAACGTGTCAGCATGGGGAAATAGATATCCTGAAGCGACCTGCCAATAATGAGGCGGTCTCATGCACGGTGTGGTGACATGTCACCCGGTCGCAGTACCAGGGAATTAGTGACAGAATAATCAGAAGGCAGAGGCACATCTGGGCTACAGGAGACCCTTTCTGGAGTAAAAAATCAAAATAGAAATGAAGAAGTGGCAATGTTGACAGAACAACTGTGGAAACATGGGATGGCTTGGCACTCTGTCGGTGTTGTCATTTCTGGTCCCCAAGTGGTGTCAGTTGGAGAGCTGGAAGTCTCCTCATTTGAGAAGTTAAACCACCAGTTTAATGCAACAATGAGGACCCTCCATTATTAGCCAGTAGAGGTAAGTATTATTGGCCTCACAACATGAAAGACTGAGGTATAGTTCAGGTTGCTCTTCGAGTATAAATACAAGAGACTGTAATGTTTTTAACACTTCCTGGATGGACTTTAATAGGGTCTTGGCTCACTGGAGACTTAGTGTTTATTTGAACAGTGTGCTTAAGCAGCTTATTATACTAGTGGGTGAGGCAAGAGGGTCTGGCCAAAGCCCAGGAACTAGCATGTCAACAAGACCTCCTAGGGGTAATGGTTCTCAGCCTTCAGAATGTTATGGTAGAGTAGATGCCACTGCAGGGCATATTGACAAGAATAAAGCATCATCTGGAAGAAACCATTTCTCTGTACATTCTGAGATCTGCTGTGGTAAAGGAGCAGCACAGCCATGCCTCTCTCCTTCCTAGCTTTGCATAGACAAGATCTCCATCACAGGCATGTGGCTTCTGTGCAGGCTCCACCCATTCTTGCCTAGTCTGAAGCCTGCTCCCAAAACTGCTTAGCTGGACAGTAAGAGAGACACCTCACCATACCTGAGATCATTCCCTACATTCCCTAGGGACAAGAATTTAGAGTGCACATAGACTGAATTTTTTTATTGTTTTTGTTTGTTTGTTTGTTTGTTTGTTTCAGACTCCACTAGAAGGTGAACTGTGTTGAAGTGTGTGCTGGGTAAGAAGTCTCTAATTGCTTATATAAAAAAAGCAGGACAGTGTAGCAAAGATGGAGCTCAGGATTTAGAGGAAACGTTTTGGTATGGATTAAATATGGGGTGAATATGGGCAACCTGGAAACCTGAATGTAGAGCCTCTAGGGAGCCTGAACAACTCTGTAGTTTTGGGCTCCTAATTATTCCTACAGGAAAACATCCTGCCTGTGTTCAACTCCTCTGCCCCTAAATCTTCTTATAATAGGAAAAATACTAAAACTGGAAACATATGCACCCTGCACAGAGCCTGTATTCTGTAGGAGTGAGCTGTGTGCAGATCTGCCAAAACATAGGATCTCCTCTCAAAAGGTGATGTTCAAGAAGGAATATATAGTGAAGGAACACACTGTTCTCCACAATTTATGTTTTTCCTGCTAATTTAGGGCCTACATACAAGGAGACTTGAGGGCAGACACAGGGACAAGGTACTGAGAAAATACCAGAGAACTCAGAAAGCAATAATTAGTAAACAATCCCCAGAAACACCAAAGATCTAACAGTGTTCCCTGGAGAAGTTCTTGTTGACTCGGTCACCACAGTACTATGAGGTATTCTTTCTCTGGCTGTGTCTGAGAGCCATCGAGATGGAAAGAGAATCAGAACACCTACAGAGATCCTGGGGCTGGGGCCTACTGGGATCTCGCTGCTGCTGCTACCTTGGTATGCTACTTTTTTTGGAGACCATGAGTGAGGCTGCCAAGTCCTTTGCTTGGGACCAGCTCCTTCTGCCTCAGCAGGTTCTTCATCTTTCATTAATGCATTCTTGTTCCTGTTCATTAAGGATTACGTTCTCAGTGGAGGTTTATACTCACACGTGCACACACACAAATTCATGACATTACACATAAAGTATATGTATGCACACATATAAAGTACATTGTACTGCAGGGGAATGTTTAGTTTCCAGTCAATGCATTTACCAGAGATACTGTTGAAAAGAGGAACCTTTATTTGGATGAAACGGTACATTGGGCATGTGAGTAGCAGCTCAGTGTTTGAAGTCCATATCCTGCAAACCTAATGCAGACCCAGGTGGACCTCCATAAGTTCTAGGCCATTGGTCACTCCTGAGTGAGTTCTTCAGTCTGTGTGAGTATGGGTGGTGTCCCAGACACAGGACCACTGGATCCCAAGTGGGTGGACCAGCTCACTGGTCTTGTTCACTGCATCCCAGTTGCTGCCTACTAGGTGAACAATTTCCGGCAATCAGAGCTCCCACTTCTTCCTGAGCTACCTCACTTCCAACCCAAAGCAATGAGCTCAGGAAACTGCAAAATCTCCTCACAACCTGTATCCAATAGAGACTGATTTAAACTCTTTGATGATTAACTTTGAAAGTAGTTTCTGAGTTATGCAGATACTAACTTCCACGATGAAGTGCTTTAGACCTACATGAGTCTGAGAGGGGGCGCAGAGCCGGCCCCATTCTCACACCACAGCAGGGCTTCGTGACTTCTGCTCAGCTGAGATGCAGCTGGAATCACACTTTAAGTCAGACTCTCCTCCAAGGAATAAATATAGTCCAAGATTTGAGACCATTGTTAAAGTGAGCCAAAGCCAGGCAATAGTGCACAGAAAATGACAGCAAACAATGAGTGAGGACAAAACGGGGGGGACAGAAGACACAGTGAGCTACCTGACCATTGAGGTATGCACTCACCATTCACCGAGACAGCTGAAGGGACTCAAACCTTCCACCAGCCCATCCAACCTCTCAGACACCTTGATTTGCCACAGTGGCCTCCTCCTCGCTTCCCTGTACCACATTCCCTTGGTTTTTTCTCCAAAACCTTTTCAAGTCAGATAATTTTTCCCTCTCTAAATCTATAAAAATCATAATTTAAGTAGGCTTTGTGTCCTTTGTCCTAGGAGCTAGGTGGAAATGAAGAAAGTTGGGAATAACTATACAATATTTGATGGATGCAAGTGAGCCAACACAGTACTGTCTCAATAAAGATGGCATACCATCATCATTAAAGATATTTCTCGGTAACTGAACCACCAAGCCATGTTGTAAATGCACAAACACAAAGAAAGTGAATTTGTTCCACATATACACTTGCACATATAATCAGCTATATTCACAACATTGCACACAAGCACTTAAACCTACAATACAGGAAACATCAGCAGACAAAAACACAGACTAACACATTGGTACACACACACACACACAACTCACAAAACACTATTGTGAAAAAAAAAGCAACAGAACACATGCACAGAGAGAGAGAGAGAGAGAGAGAGAGAGAGAGAGAGAGAGAGAGAGAGAGAGGGAGAGGGAGAGAGATGAAACCCACATACCAGACATACCAGGCAACTCTCAACTCTGTTTCCTGCTGTGAGGGGAGCAGACCCCAGAGGCTCTGGAGGTTCTGGAAGGTTTCTTTACACAGCAAGGAAAGGAGACCTGAATCTGTGCATGACAACACACACATATCCTGATGTTTTCTTAACAAAGATCTGAAGTGAGGGAGCACTGGCACTGTTGTGATAGTAGAGGGGAGAGAATGGCTTTTCCCCTTCCTTCCATGCTGGCTGTAGTACATTCCAGTATCATTTGGCACCTACTGAATTCTATTTGGATTACTGTTAACAAGGGTATCTTCACCTGTCATGCGTGTTTTGCATCAGATGACAATTACGGAAGGTCTCCCATAGCAGCATGCAGGAAAGGACATCACTGTAGTGACTATCCAATAGAGATAGCATGCAATGCCTGGGGGTGTAATGACATGTTTCTGATCCCAGCACCAGGGCAGAAGAATCAGGAGGCTGAGGCTAGCACGGACCACATGAGAGCCTATCAGAAATAATAATATAAATAAGATGGAGAAGTGGTGGGAAGATCAACAGAGCAATCTGTGGAAACAGGGGTTGACTGTGTGTTCTCAGACCAGTCTCCCACATGTATCAGTTGGAGACCTGAAAATCTTCTGATTGAGGGACAACCCTGGATTCATGCAACAGGCAGAACCTTCCTTTAGCACCCAGCAGATCCAAGGCCTTGCAGACAACTGCTTGGCCTCAGAACATGAAAGTCTTAGGTATAGTCAGGAGAAGCTCTTGTAGCTTAAATACAAGAAGTCATAACTTCCTGGAGAGACTTTACAGAGTTCTGGCTTGCTGACTTCTTAGTATTAAGTAGAACAGTGTGGAGAAGTAGGTTTATTATATCCATGGACCTGCCCAGAGGGTCTGACCAAAGCCCAGGAATCTACAGGTCATCAAGTCCATCTAGGGGATTGGTTCTCAACCTTCCTAATTCTGAGACAGACTTTGGCAGGTGTCACTACAGGGAGAGAGAAACTGTCTACCTGAATAGTGGAGGACCCAAATGACATGGAAGGACAGAGCTCCTTTCCAGTAACTGCTGAATTTTCCTGTTGGAAAGCTCCCATGGTCACTTGTTTCTCTGTTTGCGGTGGCTGAGAGCCCAGTGGATTCTTACTGGAGGCCTAAACTGAATTTCCCATAAAGCTTACAAGCTTGCTCTTCTGGCAAGTCAGCAGAGGGCAAAGGCAGGACCAAATCTATTTGATTAGAGGCCTCTGGAGAAGTCCACCCACATCAAGAAAACCCATTTCCAGCTTGAATGTCAGGATCCATGCTGGATAAAAATGAAAGAAGACCCCAGTCATGCTGAGCATAATAGGCAGTGAGTTATATGGCAGCTGAAATGAAGGTGCAGGGTATCAGGAAGCATCAGGTGGCTCCACAAAAATCCAGAGCATCTTTCTCTTACAATATGTTTTATGATCATTTTTTATTTAAATCTAAAATATGCTTGTTTTATATGTGAATCCCAGTTCCTCTCTCTTACAAGACTTATGCTGAGAATGATCATTCTATTTTAAAGAAAAGACATGCGCCCCACCCCGCTGTGCTTAGCTGCTGATATTGTGGGTTAGACCTGGACTACTGTTAGCTGTTGAGCAAAGG
Source organism: Phodopus roborovskii (assembly GCF_943737965.1). Classification (NCBI taxonomy): domain Eukaryota; kingdom Metazoa; phylum Chordata; class Mammalia; order Rodentia; family Cricetidae; genus Phodopus; species Phodopus roborovskii. The sequence goes on along the minus strand of NW_026125642.1, from coordinate 49,018 downwards.
ATTACCAGACTACAAGCCACACCACCAGAGAAGCTAGGAAGCTAGGAGGACTCTAAGACAGACATGCATGTTCCCCCAGAAAAGGGGGAAAGGGACAAGATCTCGGCAAATGAGCAGCATAGAGATAGGTGAGACTGAATTAAGAGGAAGAGAAGGGGAAAGAGGGTGGGAGAGGAGGGCATGAGAGAACAGGAAGATAGAGTCGGTGGTGGTGGGGAAATACAGGAGAGCAAGAAATGGGGTACTATATAATACAGGGAGCCTTTATAGGTGTAACGAGAACTCTGTCATTAGGGAACTGTCCAGAGATCTAGAAGGATGACCCCAACTAACAAACTAAGCAAAGGTGGAGAGGCCATGTTAAATGCCTTTCCCCTATAATGGGATTGAGGACTACCTTATATGCTGTCCAAGAGCCTTCATCCAGTAGCTGCTAGAAGCAGACACCTACAGCTAAACTCTGATACTAACTCAGGAGGAGTGATGACCAAAGGGGTCAAGACCAGGTTGGGGAAGCCCACAAAACAGTTGACCTCAGCAAGCGGGAGCTCATGGACTCCAGACTAATTGCTGGGAAGCCAGACTAGGACCCAGCCAGAACTCCTAAATGAGGGTGTGTTAGGAGGACTGGACAGGCTATGGAGCCTCTGGTACTGGATCAGTATTTACCCCTAGTATACACATGGAATTTGGGAGCCCATTCCACATAGAAAAATACTCTTTCAGCCTACACACACACACACACACACACACACACACACACACACACGGAAGGGCCTAGGCTCTGCTCCAAATGATGTGACAGACTTTGAAGATCCCTCATGGAAGGTCTTACCCTCCCTGGGGAGCAGAATGGGGATGAGATAGGGAGTGGGGTTGGTGGGGGCAGAGGAGGAAGGGAAGGAGAGGAACTGGAATTGACATGTGAAACAAGATTGATTGTAATAGAATATGAAAAAGTATTTAAATATTGGGGATTATTTGATGTGTAGGAGAGCTTTACCTGCTTGTATCTCTGTGTTCCATGTGCATGGGGTGTTCATAGAGGTCAGAAGAGAGCAATTGATTCCATGCATTTAGAGTTAAGGTATTTGTGAGCTCTTTTGTGGGTGCTGGGATTCACAAGGTCCTCTGGAAAAGCAGCCAGTGCTCATAATGCTGATTCATGTCTCCTGCCACTCAGACTAAATTTCATCACAAATGAGGGCAGTTTTAATAACAATACAGACAATAATGATGATGTTGATGATTTCTAGAGAAGTTACAGTTGAAATGAAAGGAACCAACATGTTTAAGACATGAATGATAGAGTTCCCACAGTGCTGGATTGCACCTAGAAGGGGCTGCTGGGGCCAGGGCACTGAGCTACTTTCTATTTCCTCCTCTGCCCATACTCAGAGCTGCTACCTCCTCCCTGTTCCCAGGCCCTGGAAGCAAAGTGTCCACCCCTCCTTGCCCCTTGCTTGGAGGTATGAAATATTATTTGTGATAGCTTGAGCCAGGCCTTGGTGTACCCAGAGCTCCCCCCAACCCGTGCACTTCCAAGTAAGGCGCTAAGTGACAGCTTCCTCATGCTTTCCGTGAGCAGAGAAGCCTTACTTATTACCTCAAGAACAAGCTGGAGTTATACCACGCTTTCCACTAGTGCCTTCTTCCTTTATGGGCCTTGCTGCTGTTTCACACAACTTGTACAAGAGGATCGTAGTGCCATGCCTGGTGTGGGTGAGTGCTACTCTGGGATCTGTCAGAGTTTGTACAATTGGCCAGGGCACCTGTGCTTGCTCATCAGGCATGACCAAGCGGTACCACAGACTCAGGCTTGGGCATCCGATATGGCCACTACTATGCCTGGTGGAGGTGTTGGGGTGGTCTGGAGCTCCACACCCCACTTTCCTCAAGCAGCCCCAGAGCTCCTCATCCTCCAACTCAGAGGCCTCATGGCATTAGGCACTGGGACCTCAGGCTCCTTTGCAGCAGCTCAGTGGGAGCTGTGCTTCTCTAGGTCCCTGGGAGAGAGGACCTGCTGACACTGCAAGCCCAGTGTGTAACCTGCTTCAATGTGTCTTGTGCCAACAATGCCTTTGCCTGGGGCCTGGGGCCTGGGGCCTGGGGCCTGGGGCGGGGCTGAGCATCCTCATCACACAGCACTCTATACAGAGACACAGCTTCTCTTACTACCTCATCCAACCACAGAGCCTGGGGGCCTCGTGCTGACTTCGCAGGCCTTGGGCTTTTAGCTGCTGAGCCTCTGACAGAGTTGACTGCCTTCTATTCATTCACCAGATGTCTCCCTCCCGGTACTCACTGGGAGACCACTACAGCTGCCTGAGCTGCTTGCTGAGTTCTGGCGGTCTTAAGTGTCTCCAAGTCCCCCAGCCTGGAGCCCTGCAATTGACTACCTGTTTCCAGTCACCTCTCCTTCTGAAAGGAATGAGACAAGGGAGTACCTGGGAGGATTAGGGGAGGTGTACCAGGGCACCAGTTGCCATAGACCAATTGCTGGCCAGGGTTAGTACCTGAAATCCAACTCTGCTGCGAGGGTTGCTCACCTTCCCTGTTGGTTTTCTTCGTTCACCGTTTTAATTTTGCTGCTGTTGTTGTTACTATTGAAACTTGTTTGTTGAAACATAAGTGAGCAAACTCTTAGTAATAAACTCCAATCTGCACTCTTGCTTCTCTGCTCTCCACTCTGCAGTTGCCCTTCTCTCCTCCCATGTTCTGCAAGCAAATTTCCATCCCTCCCTGTCCCTTCACTTTACTAAACTTGCTTCAGCCAGACCCTGCCTCACAGTGTGCTCCTCCCAACCAATGCCCTGCAAGTGCTCACCCACCATTGCCCTGTGCCTGCAGCTGATCTCCAATGATTCAAGGCGCCCTTAACTTCTCAGTAGCAGACAGCGGGTACAAGTGGCCTGGCTTCCTACTGCTGGCTCAGGAGCCATCAGGACACACTGACATGACACTGGTCTACAAGGAGAGCAAATTCTTGGACAGCACATTGAGTGAGAAAGATGAGCGCAGCCAGCACCTCCTGCACTTGCAGCAGCAGAGCAGCAGAAGAGGCTCAAAGACTCCCAGATCAAATCCATGCACAACAAGACCAAGCTGTGCCAACCAACCAAGGTAAGCAGCACATGCAAATATAGGACAAAGTGTCAGTTCACACAGGGCCACCAGGAGCTGTGCAGCCTCCCTTGGTACCCCAAGTACAAGAAAGAACTTGGTGACACACCTTATACTGAAAGACCTCCACTATGCTTATTGCCTGTTTAAATTGCTCTTGCTAATTTGCCAAGGTCAAGTTATGAGAAAGTACAGGAGGGAACCAGGTGCTGCTCTCATCCAACGCCAACCAGATATCTGTGGTCTGCAGCTTGGACCAAAGCAAGGTCAGCAGGACAGTGTCCAGTATGCTGAGATAGTCATAACTGAATTCTTTGTATTTTTTGTGCCCAACCCGAATAACCAACTGTCCTTGGTTAACTACAACTGCTACATTTAGATGGAACAATGAAATCCCCGTAACCATGCTTCTGCTTCTGTAAGCCTGCTTCTTGCCACCCCAACCCTATATAAACTGCCTGAGTTGTAACCTCGGCATGCTCAGTCCCCGAAAGACTGAAGCATCCACAGGTACCTGTGTAAACAATAAACAACCTCTTGCACTTGCATCCAGTGGTCTGGTCTCGTCTCTTGGGGGCAAGGGCCTTCCCCTGACAGGCTCCAAACTCTTGGGGTCTCTGGGGGTCTTTCAATACAACATTAGTTTCTGCCATTTCAACCACAAAGCATAGGAGGAGGGGACTGTAGGGGTGAGCAGGGGCCTCCAGAAACAAGAAAGGTTGGCACAACCTATGTGGGTCACCTGGCCAGTTTTTCGGGATTCCCTTTGTGCCACCACTATTTCCCCTAATGGTCTGGAGCTGTCCTGTAGCTTGACAGCGCCACTGCACACATGTTGCCACTGTCCTCATGCCCCTTGTCTTTATCCGGTTCCTCAACTGCATATTCCTGCTCCCCCACCTCATTGCACTCCATGCCCTCAGACGCCCCCAAGGTGTTGTGCCTAGGAAGCTGCTGCAGGAGCAGCCACACTGCTCTATGTGCCTGGAGCATGGAGAACATTCCAGTCCCAGAGACCCGTGCTTTTGTTGCTAGGCAGCCTACTATGGCTACAATGCCTTTGCCATTGACTCTGACACTGAGCAGGCTCATCAGGCCATTGGCTATCTCCACCCACAGCTTTTCTTGGGGAAAAAAACTTCACCCACCACCACAGCCTGTACAGTTCCTGGTGTGTCCCATGCTGTCCACTGTGAAATCCCCACTCAGCTCATGCAAGTCCCTTGTTACCACTTGGCTCCAGTTGCTGTCCTGTTTGCTCAAGTCACATGAATTTCATGTTCTCCCCAGACCCAGGACCCCTATTGGACTGCTGCAGCTACTGAGCTGCTCCATGAGCTCAGGCAGCCTCAACAGTCATGGGCCACCCATGGTCAACTGCCTCTCCAACTCCCATGACTAAGACAAGGGGTCGCCCGTGAGGCATTCAGAGAGGTGCTTCAGGGGCACCAGGCAGGGTAAAAATCCTGCAGACTCTGCTATGAGGGGTCCCTTCCATTTTGGGAATCATAAGTTTATTTAATTATTATTATACTATTAGTATTACTATTATTATTATCATTATTTTATCCCAAAAAATTGTTCCCATATAAATAAAAGCTAACAAAATTTTTGTAAGGATTAACAAAATATTCTCTTCACAGCCCTTGTGATCGTAGGTAGAACAAAAGATACCAAACACTTGTGTTTAGTTCTCAACAAAATAGAAACAAGGAAAACAACACAAAAATATCAATGCAAGAAAGAATTGGTTTTTTGAGAAAATCAACAAGATAGAAAAACCTTTATCCAAACTAATGAAAAAACAGAGAGAAAGCATACAAATTATCAAAATCAGAAACGAAAAGGGTAACATAACAATGGACACAGAGGATATCCAGACAATTTACACGTCATGCTAATTTGATACCTTACCAAATCATAGTCAGTGTTGTATGGGGATCTCAGCAGACTGGGAGATGGAAACAGGCTGTGGGTTCTGGATCAGGTCCCAGAATGTCTCTGTTTGACACTCAGCAGGTGGCTGGAGAGCCTGAGTGAGTTTTATGACACCAAATGTTGTTTTGCAAAACTCAGTAAAACCCACGTGGAAATTATTGGGGAAAGGGAAGAAAGTGGGGTGTAGTTGTTGGTGAAGCAGGAACAGCGATGGGAGGAAGGGGAAGAGGGGAACAAAGATTGACGGGAAAGGGGAAAAGAAAGGGACAAATAGATGGGAGGTGCTGGCTTAATAGGGAAAGCTACACATGCATATGGAATCCATATGCAGCCACATAACATGTGAAGTAGTCAGGAAACACATGGCACTGAGAGCTGTCTAATTTTCTCCATGAAAGTCAGTGCACATACCTTGCCAGTTGCCAGGGGGCTGGGCCAGCATAATACCTGAGTCCTCATAGCTATAATAATAAAAACAGCATGGCGTTGGCAGAAAAAAAGACAGCGAGATTAATGAAATCCAACCAAAGAACCTGATGTGAATCCACACACCTATGAATACCATATTTTTTGACAAACAAATACAAATTTTACATTCTGGAAAAAGAAAGCATCTTCAACAAATGGTGCTGGCAATACTGGATAACATCATGCAGAAGGATGCAAAGAGACCATTATCTAGCTCCCTGCAGTAAACTCAAGTCCAAGTGGATCTGAAACCTCAACATGAATCCGTTACATGGAATGTGAGAGAAGAGAAAGTAAGAAGTAGCCTGGAACACACTGGTAGGAGACAACTTCCTGACTAGTACACCATTAGCAGAGACACTGAGAGCAACAATTAATAAAGGGGATCTCCTGAAACAGAAAGCTTCCATATGGCAAAGGACAATGTCAATAAGACAAAATGGCAGCCTACATAATGGGAAGAGTTCTTCACCAACCCCAAATCTGACACAGGGCTAAACTCCAAAGTATATGTGGAACCCAAGGAACTAGACACTAAAATACCAAGTAATCCAATTAAACATGTGGGACACATCTAAACATACACTTCTAAACAGAAGAATCACAAATTGCCCAGATATACTTAGGTATTGGTCAACATCCTTTGTAAGCTGGGAAATGAAAATCCACACACATCCCCAAAATTGCACCTTATACCAGTCAGAATGGCTAGGACCAATAACACTAATAACAGCTTACACTGAAGAGGATGTGGAGCAAGGGAACACACCTGGACTTCCGGTGGGAGTGCAAATTTGAATAGGCACTTCAGAAGTCAATGTGTCTGTTTCTCAGTAAATTGGGAATGACTCTGCCTCAAGGAGAGCTATACCAATCTTGGGCATATATCCCAAGGATGTTCAATCATACCACAATGACACTTGCTCAACTAAATTCATAGCAGGTTATTTACAATAGGTAGGCTCTGGAATCTACCTAGATGCCATGAAACAGAAGATTGTATTAAAAAATACGATAATTCATGTAATTTACATGCATGTGAATGGAAGAAGAAGAAATCTACCCGTGTGGTAACACAGATCCTGAAAGACAAACATGATATGTTCTCCTTATAAATGGATATTAGGTTTAAAGGATAACTAGGATACAAACACCAATCCCAGAGAGGCAGGTTGACAGGAAGTATCAGACATGGAATGCATCTCCTGGATAAACTAGGGGTGGTTTGGGCAAAAAAGGACTAAAAATGGTGAGGGATACAGTTTGATGTCTTGGGCCACTGAAGGAGAGAGACAGTAATGAAAGAAAAGATATTTTGATGGGGGCATTTCAGGGTTTAAGACAAGCCTGGAGTGAAGGAAACGCCCAAGACTCCACACGAAGGCACTAGCTAAGACTCATACCAAAGGTGGAGAGGGTGTCTGAACTGGCCACCTGCTCTAATCAGATTAGAGTCTACACTCATTGACATCAGAGAGCCTTCATGCAGTAATTTATACAGCAGATGCAGGGATCCATCAGGCAATCACCGGCCAGAGTGCTGGATGTCCTATTGAACAGAGGGAGGAGGGATTATATGATCCAGTTGGTGGTGGGTCATGCTTATGATGGATGAAACCACAAAGAAAGGTGAAGTGAACGCTTGAGAGCCTACTGACTCTGGACCAACATCTGGGAGCCTGGAAAGGACCAACCTAGACCCTCTGCATGTGTATGAGCGTCTCAAGGCTTACTCTATTTGCCAGAATCCTTGCAGTGGAGTGCACCAGGAACCCTGTACAGGGCTGGACATCTCCCTGTACTTGAGCTGGCTTTAGGCAACCTATTCCTCAAGCTGGATTACTATGCCCAGCATTGATGTTGGTGGAGGGGGTGGAGGGAGGATATTTATCAAGCCTTACCTGATATGCCATATTTTGATTACATCCATGCAAGCTGGCCTCTTTCTTAAAGGAGTTGTATAATGGTGCATGGGTGGGCGGTTACTGGAGAGTAGGAGGAGGGAATAGGAGGAGTGGAAGGGAATGAAAACTGTGCACTTGATGCAAATTCAATCATATATGAATAAAAATAGGGGGAAAATAGAAATTAGAAAGAGATTACAGATTTTTATTCCTTCATGATTCTGTTTTTATATTCTAAATTTTTCTCTCATTTGGCCATTTTCCATTTTTAGTGTATCTCTATCCTTCATGTGAAAATTTATATATAAAGTGATGTACAGTATCCAGTGGCTCAGCAATGTCTAATAAAAGCTGATTCGATTTCTCAAGTTTAGACTGCTGAGCAATATAACTGCAAGGAGAGAACTACCTTTAGTTGAGTATGAATAATTTGGACATAAAATATGTTTCCTATGCTTTGCAGAAGCATCTGTAAAGGCATTAATAGCAATGTCTACAGAAATTTAAGTTGTAATTCATGTACATCTACATATCCTGTAGATCCCAAGTAATATACTGAAATAAAGCCTGTGATTATCAATGTGGAGCAAATGATCTGCCTCTTTCCAAATGACAAGCTAAGTTCTTTTGGCTTGTTGCCAGGAAGTCCTTTAAAAAGTTTACTTCTCATCATCAAGTCAAGGCTTTCCTCTCAATAAGGAGATTCTGATAGTTGTGGATAATTGTAGGATAAAAATTTACATGGTACCATTACCTTGTAGACATATAATTTTAGTAGGACATAACATTTAATTTCACATGTGGAAATTACTAAAAGATTTTCAATCAATCAGAAATCTCTGATTTTGGAAGAAGGTGGTATTGCAGGGTATACTTTGCATCCCAGGAGAGATTTCTTAATAGGACTATCTTTGGCTGAGTTATGAGGAAAGCTGGGTAGTAAGGATGCCATGTTCATTCCACATGACATCTACAGTCCCTTCCCTGAACACTGCATTGAATCCTGGAGACCCTGGAATTCTGTGATGTCACCTGTGTTGGAGAAGAGCCGCTGATAATGTTAAGATGAACATGTTTGCAAGACTGAGGAGTCACCTTAGGAGAGAAAATAGAGACAGGAGAGAGACCAGAGAGAGGAAGAAGCAAGCTGATCTGTGGCTTCGGTTTAAACCATCAATAAAGAGTGGTTCAGAAGAAAGATCAGTTAAGTCCTGGGCAAGATATGGGAGCTCTGTGGAGAAAGTTCACTTTAGCTGGGGCTTTAGGTAATGGGGGCACAGGAACTGTTGATTCTGGGAAGAAATTGGACTTCACTGCCTGACATGGCTCCCGGAAGTCAATGATGTGAGGCTAGTAATCTGTCTCTCCCAAATGTCAGGAACTGGCAGGGCAAAAGCTTGAAGTTCGGCTAGGAGCTCTTGGTTTTCAGTCTTACAGGACAGTGAGGCTTGATGCAGGACCAGCATTAAAATGAGACCAGAATGAGGGACTAGTGGAGTTTCCAGCATAAGGCAGGTCATCACTGTACTTCAATGGGAGTGCATAACTTGAAGTACTGAAAACCTTCTCTGTGTGCCCTGAGTTGTCAGTTGTGTCCCATTGGGAGTCTGGTATTCATGTTCTGCACCTGTGTGGCTATAGACATGTGCTTTGAGTGACTGGTCAGGATGTTTGGGGTTCTCTGAAAAGACCTGAGTGCCTGTGGACTATGGTCATTTCCTGTATGTGCTTTGTTGGCTTTGTTGCAGGGGAGAGCAGCTGGCTGGTTCATGCAACTACCTTCAGAGATTGGAGAACTGAGGTTGCCTGCAAAGCACCTAATGCCTGGAACAAAATCCATCGATTTGTCACTGAGTCACAGTCACAAGTCCTTTCTCAACAATTTTTTTTTAGGGCTCACAGTGTTCTTTGTATCCTCTATGAATTGTCACAATTCAAGTTTACTTATATTCAACTTCCCATAGGGGCTATTGGAGAGCCATCAATTGCCCCAATGCTCCTGACCAATATGGAGTTGAAGTATAAGATGGAGATTCTGAATAGTCAGCTGGAGCAAGTGACAAGGGAAACAAATGAGCAGAGAGATTGCCTCATCTGCATCACTGGAGGATCATCTGACAATAGGTATTCACTGTTTCCAACGCTATGGTGAACATCTTGCTTTCTACACTTTCACCCTTAGTTTATTTTATCTAAGAAGTGGGTTCTGGGTATCTATACCATTAGGATGTCCCTTTGCCCAGCACCATTTCTCTAAATGCTTCCTAGAAGCAAAATATGAATCCCAGGTTAAGAGAAGGACAGACTAGTATTCTGTTTCCAACCTATAAAAGGCAGAGCTGTAGCCTGAGTCCGTTGCCTGCACATATTCTTCCTCTCTGAGATAACACATCTGCATGCATTTATTTGACAACACTTGGTAGCATCCTCTCACTCTGTCTGTCTGTCTCTCTCTCTCTCTCTCTCTGTCTCACACACAATCACACATAACATAAACACTGCTGTGTTGTGTATGTGTTTGTGCATTTGTGCATTTGTTGCCCCTTGAACCAGCAATCAGTGGTATGTGGTTGCCATGAGGACTTTCCTGTGCCACACCTCTCAGGAGATACCTGAGATGAGCATTGGGAACCCCAATTTCAGCATTAAACCTCTGTCAATATGCTCACCCTAGTGCCATGTAGATAGATATGTTGTTTTGTTGATACAACTATTGCCTATGAAACACAAACATGAGACTCAGTGCCCACGTGAGTTTATTGAGAGAGGGGAGGGAAATGGGGGTAGCTGGTGGCCAACCGAAAGCAGGAGAGAGAGAGAGAGAGAGAGAGAGAGAGAGAGAGAGAGAGAGGGAAAAAGAAAGACTGAAAGAACAGTGAGAGAGAAGGCAAGTGATAGAAGGCCCAGAGAGAGAGGGTGCGCTTGGCACGCTTGCTATAAAATGGGGTCTTGTGCATGGGTAACTGAGTCCTCTGGGCAGCCAGGTAAAGCTTGAGCAGCCAGGTAAAGCCTGAGGTAGCAATGACAAGGCCATGGGAATCCTGCCCATCATTGGGGGCTGTGTCAGCAGACTGCAAGTTACCAACATTCCCACCTCTTATTGTTATTAAAAAGGTGGGGGTTGTGCGTGGCAGGTTAGGGAATAAGGATGTTGAGTTCTCAAGACTGCTTCCTGCTGACTTGGGGGCCTTGATTGTCTTTGGAGGATCCGAGAAAGCTGGGGTGCTGCCACATCCTGGTATCTGGTTGTTTCATTGCAGTCCTGACAGTATGGAGCTGTGCCATCTCTTTGAGACCTGGCAAGGTGTTAGCAGAGCAGAGGACAAGGTCCCCGGACAAGGGGAAGGAAGTCCTGAGGCCAGGAAAAAAATTGATTTATTTTGAGTGAATCTGACCTATTTAAATGGATCCTCTCTAGATTCCTGGAACCTAAAGAATCCTTTGGGTTTTGCGAAACATAAATGTTAGACACATTAACAGCATATTCATGTTAGAAATTATTTGGCTGAAAGAATTAACACATACAACTGGCAGATTTTTAGCACAATGAAAAACACCTTAATTTGAGCTTATAGTTACAGTTATGATCATATAGTGGCATAGTATGGTGTTTAGTACTCCATCAGAATTGTATTAGTAGCTTATTAAAACGTTATTGATTAATGTTAAGACTATAAACAGTAGCAACCTTAAAATACCCGTTTTTGATATCTGTTTTGTAACAGTTGGAGCCTTGGCTGATGCTTTAAGCTGACAAAGCTACCAGTCCTCAAAAGCATCAGAGTTCTTGAGGATAAAATTTTACCTGAATGTTTAGAGAGTAACAGGGACTTACTAGCTGGCAGCATGGACAGCCACCCCCAGGTACTCCACAGTTGTTGAGGTTAGAGGCTTTAAGGATATCTGCCTTCTGCTGATGGCACGAGACCTGTGGATTAGGAGCTTTTGGAAGACTTACCTACCGTTGGCCCAAGCAACGTGGAGAAAGTCGATTCCACTGCCCTCTTGTCCATGGTACTTAGAGCCCTGTAAAGGACAAAGAGGTAGAGAAAAACTCCCTTTGATAATAGAGGCTTAACCTTTATAAACAGCTTACAGTAAGGACTGGGTGGCATAAATATTTTGTTAGTTTGAAATAGACGTTTATAATCTTAAATGTTTACCACCATTTAAAGACACATAACAATTTAGAAATAGTTGAGATTTAGTACAGTTGAATTTAAGTTGTATAAAGTTAGCTTACATTTACATAAAGTTAATTTTAAATCAAATGTACAGATATATTAAATAGGGATTGGGTAAAAATGAGAAGGACTAGATTGTGAAGCTATGTGTAAGCATAGTCAGTGAAAAAAGAAATTAGAGACAAGAATAAAAGGCAAAAGGTAAATGAATTACAGGTTCTGTTGGTGGCAGAAGCTGGCTAGATCACCTCTGCCTAGGTGGCTGATGTAGCAGATGGAAGACCCATGGGGGTGAGGCTAGGCCATGTTATTTCAAGATGGCTGCTGCCATAAACATATTCCCAACAGCTGGCAGAAATCATAAAGTTTAGAGATATAATTTTGTTGGCTTTTTTTCTCTTTGTGAGTGAGGCAGAAGGATTTCTGAAACTAACAGGACACCAGAGTCCATGGGGTACAACATCCAAAAAGACCACCGTAGGTCTGAGAAATGTTTGTACTCAGTCTAAGGGCAGTGCTAGGATATAAAACCCAGACAAGCCTCGTAGGTCTGAGAAACAAATGCACTAGTCAGCATGAGTGGTGCTAGGCACAAAATCTGAAAACCTTTATTCGGGGGAAGAATGAAACTCTCAAGAGTATCTTGAGCAGATGCTGCCTCAGCCCAGCCCACTGCCCTGAGACAGGCTGCAGCTGTGGCAGGCAGGAGAGTTTAGCGTGGTGGGAAGAGAACAGAAACAACTTTTAGGGGAAAGAGATTGTTTAGCAGAGATGTAGAAAAAACCCTTCCATCTTCCTGTTCACTGTAAGGAATTTTGGCCAATTTGACTTATTTTGTAGGGGATGTATAGGATGGTTTATTTCCATGGGTGATGTAAAACTGGCCAATACTTTGGAGACATGTGGCCAAGGGCAAACTGCCCAATAAAGACTCAGCAATCCGAAGGCAGGAAGGCTTGGGGCTGGAATCTTAACTCACCAGTAGGAAATGTCCCAGACCCTAAGGAAATGAGTAATAATGAAAAAGGGTACCTTACCGAATTGTAGTTGGTGTGGGATGGTATTTCCAGTGAATGGGGATGGAAGTGGACTGCTGGTTCATCGTAATTATGGTCCCCGAATGCTCTCAGGCTGGCCATCCAACAGTAGGTGGCTGCCGAGTACTCAAGGAGGGCCTGATCCGAGTCACAGCACCAATGTTGTACTTTTGATACAACTAAGCTGCTTCATGAAACACAAACACGAGACTCAGTGCCCACGTGGAGTTTATTGAGAGAGGGGAGAGAAAGGTAGCCAGGGCCAACCGAAAGTAGGGGAGAGAGAGAGAGAAGAAAGAGAAAGACAGAATAGCGAGAGAGAAAAGGCCAGAGAGAGAATGTGCTTGGTGCCCTTGCTTTAAAAGGGGCTTTGCGCATGCGTAACTGAATCCCCTGGGCAGCCAGGTAAAGCTTGAGGAGCCAGGTAAAGCCTGAGGTAGCGATGACATGACCAGCTTAGCGTGCTCCCCCATCGTCAGGGGCTGGATCAGCAGACTGCTGGTTCTTAACAGTTTATAAATCCATCATGAGTTCCATTTGCCAAATTTCTGATTCCCACCCACAAAGTCCTTATGTGATTTGGCCTCCACAGAAGCCATCATCCTCAGTTTTTGGTGGCAAACCAAGTAGTATAGACAAGAGTATCTTCTGAAACAGATATATCAGCATCTTCCTGAAAAGCTCATGCAGCTACCCCTTCCTTCATCTGAACATCCTGCCTCTGCGTCCTAGGGTCAGTCTAGCCAGTTAATATGCAACAGAATTTCCAATATGTAGGAAGCAGGCAGTGGAGTCCTTGGGTTCGAGAAGTCTTGAACACAGCCTGAATTCATGTGATCCACAGAAACTTTGTTCAAGGAGGTTTTTGCTTCCAGGTCCATGCCCTACCAACATCCAAATTCATTATCAGAAAACATCAAGATGAAGTATATGCTGATCAGGTCAGATCTGCATAGGTTAAAAGAATGAGATCACTGAAGCCTCAGAGAAATTCAGTGAGCATGACAAGGCGTCACTCTTCTATTGGTAAGTGCATATTGCCCATATGGAAACTACACCCTTTGTTCTCCTATACCTGCTCCAAGTGGATTTATCCCCTACCTCCTGATGTTGCCCCATTACCATGGTCAGTTAAGAGCATTGAAGGACTCATTCTCCATGGTAGAGATACTTCTATTTCTTTTGATGTCAGCATATTCGCAAATACTTTGATTCTTTCTGGAATTCTCTCCCTACTTTTGGCTTTCTGAGAGCAGCTGGCATGGCTGCATTTGCCACTTGTCTGTTTCGCATTTCAGGACCTAAGGACCAGTAGGAATGATGAGTTATGGAGGCATAGGTAGCAGAAAGAGGCTGAAAGAACTTACTGTACACAATCTTTCCAGAAATATGCTGTACTGACTCCAAAAGAGAAGACTCAGGTGCAGAATGCAGTGGAGAGGCTGAGGCAAAAGACCTAGAAGGTACTCGGGGAATGGATTCTGTTGCAGCACTACTTGGGAGAATTGAGAGTCATATGTGAGAAGGAAGAAGAAATCATCAGAGACCTCCAGACCCAGGAGCAGCAAGTATGGACAAGAGCTGAGTCAGGGTAAACTCTCTCCCATCACAGAGTTTAAAACATGGTGCCAAGGGGTTGTCATGGCAAGTGGTAATGGCTTTTGACAAGCTGATTGTTGGTGTTGGAAATCCAAGGCTTCTAGACAAAAAGTTCTCCAACCAGTTCAACATAGTCTGGCCAAGCAGCACATATGTATCTATGCAATTTTAGTACTGAGAGATGGAGATTCTTCTGACAGAGCTTCTGGGCTTAATCTAAACTGCTGTGATCATCTAATATGTTATCTCCTAACCTTCATGTGTTCTCTCTGACTCTCTCTCTCTGTCTCTCTCTCTCTCTCTCTCTCTCTCTGTGTGTGTGTGTGTGTGTGTGTGTATGTATGTATGTATGTATGTGTTTGGGGTGTTGGAGCTCTGTGAGTACACAATGAATTTGAATGTTGCCTTGAAGATACCACTAGGTTTGTCAGTCTCTACTCTGAAACAGGCATCCTTCTTTCCCAGAAGCATTATGTTTTGGTTACACTGGAAGACCAGCAAGCTTTGGGATCATCCCTATATGCTTGTCCTTGTGGGAGAGTGTACAGATACCTGTGCTGACACCTCCCCTAAGGACACAGTCTTCTAAGTAACAAAAGCAGCAGAGACTGGAAGAAAATCTGCAGTCCCAGCAGAAAGAGAAGTAGCTCGTCATCCAGAAAAAAAAGAACTTAGCAGGAAAACTGCAGTTAATTGACATTCTCCCAGATGAGGTATAAGCCCAGACTGGGATTTGGGAGTTGGATTCAAGTGGATCTCTTCTCTCTTGGATCTTCACCTATTGTGGAATGTGCATATACTGAAACTCCCACACAATATCAAGAAAAGAACACTTCAGAGTTGTGCTAATGCTGTCACTAAGAACTTCCCTCCAGGTATTAATATGCTTAATATTCAGGGATTTGAAAAGTTGTGTCCCCGTGCTCCTTTATGAGTTCTCTGGTATGTTCTGTGAGGGCTTTCCTTGAAGTCACAGAGCTCTGCCTGCTTCTGCCTCCTAAGCTTGAGTTTAAATAAATGTGGGTCTTACCATGCCTGAAAAAAAATTACACTTTCATTGAGGGACATAAGCTGTATGGATGAGATTCCCACCATTGGCTTCTCTTTGCTATTCCACTGGCTGTTCTCTTTGTTTGCCCATTTCCCATGAAAGTGTTCCACAGATATAGTAAGTTTAGTCATTTCCAGGTGAATCCAGACAGGTATTTCTGCTTCAGGATAGTTCTTAACTTTCAGAAAGTGTTGTGCCACAGACTCTAGTTGAGAATCAGAAAGTAGATTCCAGCTTTCATCCTAAAGAAAACAAAGCTTTCTTTACAAAAAAAAAAAAAAAAAAACAAAACCCTCCCAGAAGAGACTATGTTCATCTATGGGTAAGTGGTTGCTCCATGAGTGGCTCATTTTGCATATTGCCTAAATGTAAGGTTCCTTTCAAGCAGGAGGCATGGGCATGTGTCATGACCTTGGCCAGTTGTCTAAACTGCAATGTTGTATTATTTCTACTTAAAAAATGAGGTGGTCCATGTGTATTTCCCCATGAACATTCTGTGTTTCTATACTTTGCAGTTATACATGATTTGAATCTGCTATTCTTTTTTATTACAAAGTTTTCCCAGATTGTTGCAGAATGTTCTGATAAAACACACACACACACACACACACACACACACACACACACACACACACATATATATATATATATATATATATATATATATATATATAAAACTCAGATCAACATGTGACACTTGTTAAAGCCTGAAAAATTTCAAGGACAAGTTATCAGTGAAACTTGTACTTTAGGGATACAAACAATGACTTCCATCAAAAGATCAGTGCTGAGCATTAGGAACAATTGTGGTTTTTGTGAGGTCAGAGTTAGACAGCCAAAACACCAGGACCCCACTAGGAATGTATTGTAACTGCCTTTCTTCTTCTGTCAGATCAGAAATAATTCATCATAAACTGGAGCAAGTTTCAGGGCATGATGAGAGCCTCTTGCAGACAGAGATGCTGCAGCAGGACCACTAAATATCTGTCACAGGCAAGTGTCCCTCTATTGTATCATATTGCCAGAAATCATGGCTTTTCATCTTGACTCTGGTTTCCTAGTTGTGAATGGGCACTGATTCTTTGACAGGATAAGGCTTCTTTTGGATCTGATTGCCTTTCTTTCTCTTACAGCAGAGTTTCAGGCAATAGAGGCTGATGGAAGACACAGACAACCGGAACACATAACATTCTCTACTATAGAATCAAGGCCTCAGAAGAGGAAGGCATGACCTTCTTAGTGTACACTCAGGATTGAGGAAATATCACCCTTCCTCTAGCTGATCTATCCCTAATCTTATCGATGTGCCTGTTGTCTCACTATTTGTAGAGTAAAAAAAATCATAAAGAAGCTTGAGGTCCAAAAATACCTGCCAGGAATTCTTCAGAGCCTGGACTTCCTCCAGCACAGGGACACCACACATGGAGTGAGGATATACATCTGTTTATAATACTATTATTAAAAGTTTGTTAGTTGAGAACATTTGTCAGCTGATTGAGTTTTCAGTCCTTCACATTTGAGGAAAATCTGTCAAGCGAGACTGTATTGATGTAATGCTCTATCCAGACAAACCTCACCAATAACAAATTCTCTATCCTGTCCAGTGCTGAAGCTACTGCATGTTATGCACATGTAACTTTGAGTTATTGCTTTACAGAGATGACAACAGCACCTTGGTAGTACTTATTCATTTCTTCTTCCCCTATGAAATCAACTGCACATTGCCTTTCTCACAGCCTCCGTAGAAGAGAACCCTCCTGAGAAAAGTTTGAGAGTGGATGTCAGAGTGGCCTTTTATGTCTTTGGACACCAGGTCGTCCTATATTCTGTTTTGGTCTTGAGTAGGCATGTAGACCTATGGTGATGAAAAGAATAGCATGTTGGTCAACATATTATAGGCTCACCTTAGGCTATACTTGTCATGAAGTGCATATTACAATGTGGGCTGTCATCTGCCTATCATGTTTCCAAAGATGTCCACAGGGGTGGAAATGCAAACTAATCCCGACTGCTGAAATATTGTTTGGGCTCACTCTCTTGTTTGGTTTATTGATTTGAAGTTTTTTTTGTTTTGTTTTTGTTTGTTTTTTTGCTGTGAGATTCTGGTTTTCTTTGCTTTGCTTGGAAGTTTCGTTATTTTTTGTCCTATCTTTTGTTCCTTATATTTCCTATTTTGCTAAGGCTATATGTTTCATGTATCAAAGCCCTGTTTAAGCCTCTATTGGTCAAATTACAACATTTTCGTAAATTAAAAAAAAACAAGCTATTCCTCTTAAACTAGACTTTTAATCATGTATGGTGTCACACTCTCCTATAACTGCAAAATTCAATAGACAGAGATGGATCTCTACACCTGCCATGGACTTTGGCTACATTACATGTTCCCAGACTGGTGGGAGATTTTATTCTACAAATATGTTTCTCTTATTGGTTGATAAATAAAGCACTGTTGGCCAATAGAAAAGGAAGATAGGAGGGACTAGGGAGACAAGGAGGAAAGAGGAAGTAGTAAGGAAGAGTTAACATGTAGAGATTGGAGAGAGAGAACACCAGATCTATTCTCCAGTAAGATGAGACCACGTAGAAATATTTTAGATTATTTGAAATGGGTTAATAATTAAGCCAGATATAGCTGATAAGAAACTAGTACCTGGTCACCAGGTTATTTCAAATACAGTGTGCTGTGTGTTATTTGGGGCTAGCGCCACTTTGGTCCAGGCAGGCAGGAATAACCTTACTCGCTTAACAGTATGGTGCCTCAACATGGCTAATAAGGACTTCCACTTAAAATTTAACAAAAACTTAAAAGGGTTTTTAGAAACAAAAGAACAGAGACAAGCAATGTTTCTTGGTAGCAGCATTTTTCTGGTTGGACTCTGTTTTGTGAGAGACAAGCAAACATTTGCACAGCTCCTTTAAGGGAGGTTTCCTGGACTCAGCATAAGGGGCAGAAACCAGCAAGGCTTTTAAAGAGTCGCTCTACTAGTAACTTAATGGTGTTGTACAAGAGCTGGCAATGGCAGTGATCATCTCCAAGCCGGCAGCATGCTGCTGGATGGCAGTGTAGACCAAGGCACTGAGCACAGCTCTCAGTTCTGCCACAAAAGTACCCACCGCCATCTTGGATAAGATCACAGCTAGCACAGCTATGACTTTCATTTTAGCAATGTTGTTCTTTTACTTAGATAAAGACTCGTGGCCAAAAACAGACAAAGATTTACAGTAAAGACAGATTTACATTAAGAAAACCATTAAAAGTTTACAATGTGATCTAAAATATATGTAGGTGTGGGAGAAAAAAAGGAATACAATGGTTTTAAAAAGACAGCGAGGGAGCTGGTGTGGTGGCACACATACCTTTAATCCTAGCACTCGGGAGACAGAGGCAAGCAGATCTCTGTGATTGTAAAGTAAACCTGGTATGCAGAGTGAATTCCAGGATAGATGAAAGTTAAGAGAGAAACCCTGTCTCAAAAACTGAAAAAATAGAAAGTAAAAGAAACAGGGTAATACAAAAGCCACATAAAAATGGAGAAAATCTGTATACTGTATGGCATTATAATATTGTCTTTGTATCATTTGGCTGCTGAGGAAAAACAACTGTTAAATCAAATGCTTTTGGATCAATCCAATTTATATATTTTAAAAATGCTTTGACTTCAAAATTTAAGTTTAAGGACAAGTTACTGGGGAAAAGGATTTCTTTTTTTTGTTTCACAGAAAATGAAAAGCGGTGAATTCCATCTAGACTAATGTGGTTTGATCAGGCCAGACCCGCTGGAACAGAGTTCCCGGGATCCAACATTCAAAACAGTTTGAAATTGCCAGCTTAGCCTGCAGACTAAAGGCAGAGGATTTCTGCATCTCCTTAGGATCCCTATGACAGCGCCCCCTATCAGCAGGAAGCCGTTTTGGAAAGAACAACACCCTAATTGTTTATAAATCTTTGTTTTCATTTAAATGGGGTTGGTTATAAATGGTTAATGATCACAACCAATCTCTTTTAAAGGTACAAAGGTATTATGATTTAGATATGAATACTTTGTTCTGGAATGGATTTTCATTTATTAATACAATTTAAGATCAATTTTGTGATGTGTATATTTCTCCTTTTGTTTAGGTATTGTGTTTATATAGCTCATTTAGAAATGTAATGTATAATAAAATACAGATCATAGATAATTACCTATGATAGTCAAAGCTTAGAGTTAAGTTAGTTAGGTTTGTCAAGATACAGAGGATGTATTTGAATAGATGGGCATTCCCTCAATCCTTTCAAAGACCTACAGAATATGGCATTTAAAGTGGTTTAGGTTTTTCTTGACAGTGTGATATAAATGCTCCTGGCTAAACCACCTGAACCAGAAAGGAAGATGGACATCGAAGAAACACGTTATGGAGTTTACTTCCAATATGGCCAGACTAGCCATTTGGACAAGATACTGCTGTTGTCTGAACTGTTTGGCTTTATGCAGAAAAGTGACTGCTGATTCAAGATGGACATTGCTACAGAGTTCCTGCTTCATGGAAGAGTCTGTCAGACAGTCTTCAGGACACAGAGAAAAGTAACTGACAAACTGCCAACGCAAGAAGACAGTTTAAGGTCTCCTGCTTTGCTGAGGAGTCTGCCAGACACACTATGGCCTATGGGCTGAAGATGGAAGATTACAGGAAAACTTCCTGTGACTGACCAGTGAGTTGTCTCTGTCATTCTAGAGTTATGTATTATCCTTCTGTGGTCTTTGAGGAGTTGAAGACAGATAGTTATGATTATAGTCCTTAGTTAGGATTAAAGATAAATTACATATAAGATTTTTGACTACAACGGCAGGATAAATGATGGAATATTTTTTAAATCTTACTAAATGTTAATGAAGTAAATATTGTTAACTGTAATTCTTACTTCATAAATGTTGTGGTGATATATTTGTCTGTTAAGGTTAAATACTCTTTTTATTTTAGACAGAAAAGAGGAGATAATGTAAATATGTTTTCTTATTGGTTGATGAATAAAGCCAATAGGAAAGGAATATAGGAGGGACTAGAAGACAAGGAGGAAAGAGGAAGTAGTAAGGTGGAGTCAGCATGGGGGGACTGGAGTAGAATAGAGGTCCGGGCCCACTCTCATGTAAGATAAGGCCACATGGAAATACTTAGATTAATAGAAATGGGTTAATCATTAAGACAGAGCCAGCCAATTTGAAAATTAGAAACAGGCCAACAGCATTATATCTAATACAGGTTTTGTGTGTGTGTGTGTGTGTGTGTGTGTGTGTGTGTTATTGGGGCTGGCGTAGCGGTGGGACCAGACTGGTGGGGAAACCTACTCCTGACACCACATAGAGGGATCTACAAAAGGGGTGGTGGGTGTTACTGGTGTGGATCGCATGTCCTATTCCATTGGGTAACTACTAAATGATGTAAAAAGATCCATAATCCACTCCTGATATCAATTTTGCTAATCCAAAAATTGTGGAGTCTACATATACACATGCTCATCACATGCATAAATTATTACCGAGAAAAACACTCAATAATCATTATTGAGTAATGTATCTCAGGTAATGAGAACCTTCACTAGGGGAGTATAAAAGAAACAAGGAATCCCAAATATATCTGCTTCTGTTTTCCTTGAAATATACCACAAGTTAGAATGGTAGGCTAGAGAATAGAATCCTCTGAAGCACATTAGAGCACAGAGTCTTTTCAGGTGCTGTTGCCTACACTACATATTTTAAACAAATCTTGCTGTGAGTAGTTACAGAAATAAAGGCGGCAACATCAAATCATCTCATGAAAGGTACATTAGTTGAATGTGGGCATCATTTGTAACTGGAAACTGTGCTAACAATGTTAGGCCCATGCTGTTCTAAAATCTCTTGCACAAATGCCTGGCTAGCCAATATTTATTGTCTACCTCTCATTATCTCAAAGAGACTATAATGTGTAGGGACATTTGGTATGGTCTTGATGGCTTGTTGGAACTTCCTATACTGAGAACACATAGACTGAATACTGCATAATTGGTCCAGGACACCTCACTGTCTTCTGCTGTCGTGCACATTTTTCATTGTTGTGAGCACTAATCCAAAGCCAAGGAATTCACAAAAATTATTGTCACCTGGGATGAACATAGTGGGAGGAAAGAAAGATGAAGTTGTTCTCTGACAACCATGCTCTGATACAGTTGCCCACACACATATACCATTACACAGAGGAGTGTTTAATACAACTTTTGAAAACAGCAGTCAATACCAGGCAACCCCAAATTCTGTATTGTCCAGTGATTAACATATTTATTATGGCAAAATGATGAAGGAAAACCATTTTCCCTCTTGATTTAGGAGAAAGATTTTATGAAAAAAGGATGGTCTGCCACAATTATGTTAAGGTGGGGACCAAAATGATTTGGAAGTTGTAAAAGAGAGAGGGAATATCAACAATGGTGTGACTGTAGAGTTAAGGCAATGTCTTTCACCTTCCTACTCTGCTGTCTCTGAAACATTCCACCACCATTGGTCACTTCTTAACTGCATTCAATTGTATTACTGGATATGTTAATAAGTCTATCTTTATCTTTCCTTAATAGGTTGATTCAGCTGAAAATTATGGAAGGTTCCAAAAGTGGCAGCAGATAGGGACATCATTGAAGGGAACATCTAATAAAAATGGCATACTATGTAGAGGGCATGTAGATAGGCCAATGACCCTAGCACAGGGTAGTAGAAGCAGAATGATCCAGAGCCTTAGGAAATCCTGGACTATACAAGTGGGGAAACATAAGCTGTTCTCAGACAAGTTACTATAAGAGATCAGCTTGATTTGTTTGTGATGAATCCAAGTCTCACAGCTCCCTGAAGCTTATAAGAATTTTTTTAAGTTCGTAAAAAGAGGTGAAAGTGTTATGTCATGTACATTTATTAGCATTACCACTGTTTGTAATCTATATTGAAATCTTCATTATAAAAACAAAGCAGTAGAATTATGTCTGTGAGACATAAAAGAACTTGCGGATCTCAAAATATTATTCTGAGTTAAAACATGGACACTTATGTATCCTCAGGCTACCTGGACAGTTAACGTAGGCTTCTATAGTGAGCAGTTTCCCTAGCCTCCCATAATCTCATTGGAATCAAGGAGCAGGCTGGGGTGGAGTTGGGACAAAGGTCATATGACTTCTTACTCTCACGCCAGACAGCATTATGTTGTTGGCTGCCATACAAACCAGCATAGCATTTAGTTGCCCAAACCAGGAGGTGGAGGAGGTAATGCCAGGTTCAGTAGATTTCTAAAGATTAGAGGACTGTTAGCTATTAAGCATACCTGATTTTATTTTATTTTTTCATTTTTGGGGGTCTGTTTTTATTCCACGTAATTATAGTAATATTAGTACGACATCACAAGGTAGTTGTAGGAATTATACTTATAATATTTACAAAAGACTGACGCATATGTGGTAGAAATGAATGCAGCATAGGTGTTTGTTGAGTACACATAATTAAAATTCTAAAGAAATTTCAAAAAGGCATACCTGATTTTAAACAAACTATTTGTTTTTGGTTATTTGTTTTAGACTTAATGTTGAAAACAGTATATAGGAGTCTAAGTTTGTCATTGTAAATGAATTACATTTGTACTTGCCATGACTGAGCACATTTCTAAGCACATTTCCAAGTTCATTTATAAAGTGACAGAGCATTACCTTGTATGTCTTAATGATCTTCAACAGATTACAAGTTAGTAGCTTATATAAGACTAGCACATTACAGATTCATTCATTTAGTGTGAGCCCTAAATATTTGAACTGAAGATTTAATTGAAGCTCCTTTATCATCAAAATAAAACTTTAATCATGAATACAGTCCACAGAGAAACTGGTAACCTCAAATTTTGATCATTTCATAGTGCACTATTACAGACTATCAGAGTTTCTTGAAAGACTCAGTTTTCCAAATGATATCAATATATTAACCAAGTTAGGAAAGACAAAGAAGCTAAATATCTGTCTCTATCTCAGTTCCTGTTAACATGAGGAGACCTTATTATTATAAATCTTAACTATTAAACATACAGTGGTGGCTAGTCTCATATCAACTTGACACAAGCTAGAGGAAATATCTGTCTCTCAGTTCCTGTTAACATGAGGAGACCTTATTATTATAAATGTTAATTATTAAACATACTGTGGTGGCTAGTCTCATATCAACTTGATACAAGCTAGAGTTATCTGAAAGGAGGGAACCTCACATAAGAAAAAGCAGCCGCAAGATCAGCTGTGGGGCATTTGCTTAATTTGTGATTGATGCTTGAGGGCCCAGGCGTTGTGGGTGGGACCATCCCTGGAATGGTGGTTCTGGGTTCTATAGGAAAGCAAGTTGACTAAACTGTGAGGCACAAGCGAGTAACCAGCATCCCTCCATCCCTCCGGAGCCTCTGCATCAGCTCCTCCCCTCCAGGTTCCTTCTCTGCTTGAGTTCTTATCCTGACTTCCAAAAAAAGAATTATGATGGGAAAATATAACCCAAATAAACCGTTTTTCTTCTGAAGGTGTTCTGGTTGTAATGTATCATCACAGCAATAGTAACCCTATAACACATATCTTATTTGCCAAACCTATGTTACTACTTATTGAAAATCTCTAGAAGCTGGTTCAGCAAAAACAATCTGAGTAGACCTTTATAACCTTAGAATGTATAAACTTTAGTTTTGGAATATAACATATTCAGACATATGTTGTTACTTATTTAAAATTTTCCTGGTGCCTAACAGTTAGTAAAGACATGAGTAATTACACAGACATCTCTAGTCACATTCTGCTGATGACCACACATCCTTGGGAAGACTTCTTGGCTGCCTCTAACTTCTATGCTTTCTTATCAAGACATCTGCAAATAAATCTTTAACAAACTTCCTCCTTCAAAATAAATACAAGAGACTTGAAGGAAAGGTCCTTATGAGGTCCTATTCCTCTTATCTGCCCACTTCTGAGAAATTTCAAATGCGATCCAAGGAGACTACCAACATTTCCCAGGAACTGCAATAATCACATTTACAGGGACAGGATGCAGGTCTGAGGAACAGGAGTATACAAGCCAGAAAAATAAAGGGAGACAACAGAAAAACCCATGATTTCTTCCTAAGTTGTGAGGCATGCAGTTTAGTCTCTCTGTGTCAGTTTCCTCCAGGTAGAGAAAGGAGGGTTGAGATGGATGACAACATGGTGATGGAAGTTGCCAGAAAGGACACTCTATGAAAGCATTCCCTTCCTCAATGCAGCTTTAAGAGCCACAGAAAATGGTCTCTTCAACGTATAGTCCACAAGTTGCTACTGGAATTGGTACTGTTTTTTCCCCTAATCTCATCATTCTCTATTATTTTACATATTTTCCTTTATTAATTTTATTACATGTATCAGTTCACTTAACACAAATGCAGGACCTATGCAAGAAACACTTCCTATTATTTTCAGGCTCTGAATATGTTAAATAAAGCTACACAAAATGATTAAAAACTCCTGACATTCAACACTTCCCACGCAGGCCACCATGACTGGCCCCACTCCTTCTCTGCCCCCAAAGGCCCTAGAGTTTTCAGGTTGAAGGAGCAGGTGATGGCAGTTTGACCTGACTCCAAGCTATTTGAAAAACACTCCTCACCTGTTCGAATACTGCCCATAATCTAGGGTCTCCTGAGATTTCCAAAACACAAACCTTGGAAATAACAGAAATACCTACCCACAAACTCAGGCATCTCCAATTTAACAACTCTCCAGTATCAGCCCCCTTTCCAAGAATTATCACAAACAATATCTTCGGATAAATTCCCCAAACTGCCTAAAAGCTAATAACATCCTGCTGCCTGTATCTGAGCACAAGAGGCCAAGGCAATGGGATGTTTGTGGAAGCTGGGGTGGGTGTGTGATAAAGAGCTTTTACTGTGGACTTTGGGAGCTTTCAAGCAAAAAAAGTACTCAGCCCCTAGGTGCCATGCCCAGGTGTAGCATATCCCAGAGTTACCTCTATTCCCCTAATGACTGTAGGGACATGTAATCATGCTTCAAGCCCAAGAAGATGTACCTTCTCTGACAACCCTCTGTGCAACTACTTACCAGGAACTGCATCCAAGGCAATTTTGCTCCCAGGAACCCCCACACTCCTGCCATACATCTGCATCCCGGGAAGACTGCAAACTTCTGCATTGCAGCCACTGACTCTCATGCTGAGACTGGCCAAGAACTCTTCCTAAGGCACTGTCACCTAAAGCAAGGGCTGCTCAAATACCCTAACTCATTCACCAAAGACAAGTTTATTTCTGGGAAACAAACTGTATAGGGACTAAAACAAGAGTACCAGGCTTTGCCTGTACATCCTCCAGTGCCTCAGGGTGGTGTTCAAGGTGGAAGAGAACCAACTACCTTTGCTCCTCTGCTTCTTCCTCAGGGAAAGGGGATGAGAAGAGCATCACACCAGGTCCTCAGCTGTGGCTTCATGAGTAAGTTCAACAGGGTCACTGCAGCACTGAAATAATCTCAGCAGTACTGAGCACGTGACTTCTGTGCTGAGCTTGATAGCATTTTCAATTTCTTAAAACTTCTGTAACCCTACATGGACTCCAATATGGTATGGTAACCCTATTTGAAGTTCTTGTTCTGTGATGATAGCCTGGGCTTCTGTGTCTCAACAAGGTGTCCCAGTTTGTTCCATTGTTCTGGCAAATACCATGGCCGAAAGCACTTTTAGTGCAAGAAAGTGTGTGTTTTCTCTTACACTTCCAGGGCACAGTCCCTTTGTCAAGAGCAGTCAGGATGAGACTGCCTTCCTCCTCTAGGCTGGAGAAAGTCCAGCATGAGCTGAAATGGGCCACAGCCATCTGAACATCAAGCAAGGGGTATGTTAAGGAGCTGGAAGAGATGGTAGTATCTGAGACAGAATGGGCAATGCATCCAGGAGGGGAAAGTGTTTTCACCTTGTTCTGTGGTACCTTTCCAAACTGGTGCCTTTTGAAGGTGTTTCCAATTGTCTAAGTAAATATTGGATGATAAAAAATCAAGTCATCTTGGAGATGAATCTGTTCTAGAAAGGACTTGATGGGTCTGTTGAGATGGATCATCTGGTATAAGTGTGTGCCACCAAGCCTGAGGACCTGAGAAGGAGGAGAGAAACAACCCCTAAACATGGTCTGTGACTTCTCATTGGAACTGTGCATGTGTGTCCACATGTATGTAAACACAGACATATGTCAACTAATACATAAATAATAGATGAAAAAATCAGTGTGTTTCTGCTCTGAATGGAGTTGAGTGTCCCTTCTAAGGATAGCAGGAGAAAGTCTGTGGGCACCTGTCCTCAGGTCACAACATGACCACATGTCTGACACAACCCCAAATGCCTTAAGATTTTCTTTTCTGACAAAAGATCCATATGGGTAAGGGGGATGTGGCTCGGTGGTGGAGACCACAGCAAGCATGCACATCTCATTGGGTGCCATCCCGTGTACAAAACCTAAAAATAATACAAAAATTACTGTGGCCATTTGGGGACTCATAAATGGGCTGAGTGGTACTGTCCACCCTCCTTGAGATAGGAGCCTTCTCATTCATTGCAGCCTGGAGTAGCCACCAGAGTGAGTGCCAGGCCTCCAGGCAGAAAAAAAAGCAGAGAGAAGGCCCTTCCCTTTCAGGAGAGCTCCCCATAGTCACTTGACTCTTCTGCTTATAGCACTCCAGCCAGAACATATGTAGCCAAACCATATGTGAGGGCCTGTATAATGTCTCAACTCTGGATTTCCTGTGCCTAACTATAATCGGGAGCCCCGCTGTTAGCACTGAGACAATGTGACAGAAGGGGGAAGCAGGCATGTGTCCTAGGATCTTTCTCATTCTGGGTTTGACAAAGGCCAGGATATGTCTCTAGACACCGGAAAGTAGGAGCCCAGTGTGTTGCCTGCTTCATACTGTCTAGTGCTAACAAAGCCTTTGCCTGGGTCCTGGAACTGAATATCCTCATCATATAGCACTCCACCAAATGTCACAGCATCTCTACTACCTCAGCCAGCAGCAGGGCATCGAGGCCTTTTGCTGCCCTTGAAGACCTTAGGCTCTCAGCTGCTGAGCCTCTGTCTGAGTTGTCCATGTTCCCTTCACTCACTGAGTGGATGTCCTCTCCCTGTACTCACTGGGAGACCACTACAGTTGCCTGAGCTGATGCTGAGGTCTGGCAGTCTCAGTGGCTCCAAGTCCCCTAGCCTGGAGCCCTGCCATTGCTAACCCATCTTCAAGGATATCTCCATCTCCATGGATGAGATGAGGGAGTACCTGGGAGGGGTTAGGAGAGGCTTGCAGGGACCCCCTGGTGGAGGTGACACAGTCACAGACCAATTACTACCAGGCTAGGTACTTGGATTCAAACTGTGCTGGGAAGGCCCCTCACCTTCCATGATGGTTTTCTTCTTTCATTAATGGAGTTTTGTGGCTGTTGTTGTTACTACTGAAACTTGTTTGTTGAAACATAAGTGAGCAAACTCTTAGTAATAAACTCCAATCTGCACTCTTGCTACTCTGCTCTCCACTCTGCAGCTGCCCTTCTCTCCTCCCATGTTCTGCAAGAAAATTTCCATCCATCCCTGCCCCTTCACTTTACTAAACTTGCTTCAGCCAGACCCTGCCTCACAGTGTGCTCCTCCCAACCAATGCCCTGCAAGTGCTCACCCACCATTGCCCTGTGCCTGCAGCTGATCTCCAATGATTCAAGGAGCCCTTAACTTCTCAGTAGCAGTCAGCGGGTACAAGTGGCCTGGCTTCCTATTGCTGACTCAGGAGCCTTCTGGACACACTGACATGACACTGGTCTACAAGGAGAGCAAATTCCTGGACAGCACATTGAGTGAGAAAGGTGAGCGCAGCCAGCACCTCCTGCACTTGCAGCAGCAGAGCAGCAGAAGATGCGCAGAGACTCCCAGATCAAATCCATGTAGAAGACCAATCTGTGCCAACCAACCAAGGAGAGCAGAACAAAGTATCAGTTTGCACAGGGCCTCTATAAGCTGTGCAGACTCCTTTGTACCCCAAGTATAAGAAGGAAGAATGTTACACATATTGTACAACATTAGTTTCTGTCATTTCATCCTTAAAGTATAGAAGGAGGAACTGTAGGGGTGAGCAGCGGCCTCCAGAAACAGGAAAGCTGTTGGCCCACCATATGTGTGGCCAATTTCTCGGAGCTTCCTATTGGGCCACCACCATTTCACTAAGGGTCTGGATCTGCCCTGAAGCTCTACAGCCCCACTGCACACATGCTGCCACTTTCCTCATGCTCCTTGTCTTTATCCGGTTCGTCATCTGCATATTCCTGCTCCCCCACCTCAGTGCACTCCATGCCCTCAGATGCCCCAAGTTGTTGTTGCTAGGAAGCTGCTGCAGGAGCAGCCACACTGCTCTATGTTCCTGGAGCTTGGAGAACATTCCAGTCCTGATACCCATGTTTTTCCTGCTGGACAGCCTACTGTGGCTAAATTGCCTTTGCCATTGACTCTGGAGCTTTGCTTGGGGCAAGGACTTCACCTACTTCCACAGCATGCCCAGTGCCTGGTGGGTCCCATGCTGCCCACTGTGAAATCCCCACTCGGTTCCTGCATATCCCTTGTCACCACTCGGCTTCCAATTCCTCTCCTGTCTGCCCAAGTCACATGAGTTCCATGCTATCTCCAGCCCCAGGACCCCCTGTTCGACAGTGCTGCATCCACTGAGTGGAGTTTGAGCTCGGCCAGCCTCAATAGTCTCTGTTCCCAGGACTGAGACAAGTGGGCACCAGTGAGGCATTCAGAGAGGTGCTGCCTGGGCACCAGGCAGGGTGACATTGCAACAGCCATACTTAGATGCCCTGCGGAGCACCGGACTCAAACTCTGCTGGGAGGTGCCCCTTCCATTTTGGGTACTCAGTTCATTTTCTTGTTGTTGTTGTTGTTGTTACTGTTACTACAAGTATTTGTTCCTGTAAAAATAAAAGCCAAGGAACTTTAAGAGTGCTTATGGTGTGGGAAGGTGTCAGATAAGTTAAAACTCTAGTAAAAACAAAAACAAAAACATCAACCCAGCATCAGTAGCTAAGAACTCCATTCCATCTCTTCATTCCTGTGAAAGCCTTAGTTACAGTTCAGATGTGAGAACTCTCACCTTGGAAGAGCTTCCTAAAGTTTTTCTTAGGTCAGTGTGAGTAAATCAGTTACCATCTCCCTAAACTACTCTATTCCAGAATTCAATAGGTTGCCAAGAAAAGGCCTTCATAAGAGTAGCTAATCCTCTTCCTGGTTTGTTGTGGTTGTTTTCCTGGTTCATCTTTTGTAACAAAGTAACAATTGTCTGGGGTGGGGGAACCCTTGCTTTCCAAGGTTGATACTGGCTTTCTTGCAACCATGATGTCTGTGTTTACCTTAGAGTCTTTTCCTCTGCTCTTGGGAAACCTTGAGCAATGCTCAGTTTCTAATTGTTCTGTAAATGGGCTTATTTTTTTTATCATCTACAGAGTTGAATCCCACCATTGCCCCACAACTCAATGTGAAAAAAGTATTTAACATATTTATTACCTTGTGAAAAGTATACAATAATAATAGTTATTCATATAGTTGCACATTCTGTGTTTTTTGAGTATGATAAAACAATAGATATATACTTTTATATGTTACATTATAATTGACATTATTAATTAAAAATGAATTTGATGCCCTTTCATACCTACTATATGCATTTTAAAACTACACTGGTGTATTTTATTGTAAACAAAAGAAAAAATCTTACTTTAAGAGTATGTATGTAATATTTACTTCAAGAGTAACTATGTAAAATTTGATAGACTGAATTTTTTCAGTAATCAATTTATCTTAATGTTGTGGAAGTAGTTTTAGAAACATTTGAGTTTTTCAAAGACTCAATGATATTTTAGCCCATACTAATATAAAGAGGGAAAATAAAAGAATTAACATATACTTTTCAGTCAGGATATATGTGCCATGAATTTCTAGTTTGATCTTATTTACACAAATTAAAACAATCTCATTCTACAGTGCCATTGAGTGTAAAGATCTTTTGCAATAATGGGAAAATGGTCTCACTGTCTTCATAAACCAGAACATTCTTTAAATCTCCCTCAATCAATTAAGTATGCCATTAGTGATTGAGAAAGTATGAAGGACAGGTAGGCTCACCTGCAAAAAACAGTTTTACCACTGTATGTATGTATGTATGTATGTAAGTATGTATATTTAAAAGGCCATTGAGTGCAGAAATGGCCTGCATTACATGACTATGCCTTATTTAATGACATGACTAAACGTGTGCCATTATTTTTCAGTGTATAAGGACAGGCATGTCTCCAAGGCTTTCCTGGATAGTGGATGAATGAATAGTCACTTAGTTCACATGGAGGTTAAACTAAACACCCTAAGTGTCATCTGCACACTTTAACAAGCATAGTTTTTTTTAATATAACAGCATAAAGTCAAAGTGACTTGTAATATATTTGGGAAATTGTTAATAACAAACAGTGAATATAACTATTGCACTATAAATGTTTTGAGGATCCTCCCAATAAAGTTTTTTAGAAAAACAAGAAAAAAAAACATAGAAATTATATATTTAGAAATCAAAATGTCACTAATTGAAATTTAGATATTAAATGTATGTGTAAATTTAGTTGAAAGGGGAGTGATTTGCACATTTTATAAATTTATCAAGAGACTGAACTAAAGGATGCCAGATTCTTCAGTTCAACAGTCCTAAATGAAAGCCAATACAAAACTTAAAATACAAACCATTTCCTGGTTAAGGCATTGTGCTTAATAAAAAGTTTGTGCCTGGACAGACACTGTTCATTTTTCTCTGCTACACTCTAATAAAACAGCAAATTTTGAATTGCTGTGCCTGTGTGACCAGAGTACCGAGGTGGTGGAGGGTGTAGGGACTGAAGTACTCAACAGACCACCACGAGAAGAGAGGAAGAAGCTCTTTATTATAGAGATTAATGGGCTTATATATCCAAGTTAGGAAATGAGCTAATATAGGAGGAAGCCATGCACCATGGACACCCTGGGTCAAGATGCGGGCACTATGTACTGGGAATTTCTGAGAACATCCTAGTCTGCTCAACCTTGACAGCACAGAAATTCTACAGCCAGGGGGTGGGGGGGTAGAGAAGAGAGCTGTAAGGGACAAGTACATAAATTTCTCAACATTGTATGTCGCTCTTCATGAAGGGTAACATCAAGTAGGGAAATTGACATAGACAAAACAATATCACAAAGATGATACCTTTTATTGAATATTCATTTTCAGTTATACTCTGCCTACAAAAATCCAAATATAACTCTAGGTATCTGTTAATGAAATTGTGTTCAAATATAGATTTACTATATTGGTTTTTGAGTACCATTTTCTTATGTATCTTACCTTGGCCAGTTCCTGCTTTGTATTCCAGGCAGACCTTGATTCCAAATTTCTTCCAGTCTCTGAATCACCACAGCTCAACATACCCAAACTTACAGGACATTTGGAAAGCAGTACTAAGAGAAAATTTCATAGCACAAAGTGCCTACATGAAGAAACTGGAGAATAGTCAGTAACACTAGAGAATTAACAGCGCTCCCAAAACCTTTAAAACAACATAAAAAAAAAAAAAAGGAAAGAAAGAAAGAAAGAAAGAAAAGCAAACTCACTCAATATGAGTAGATGCCAGGAAATAATGAAATTGAGGCTAAAATAGCTAAAATGAATACAATACAATCGGTGAAACAAAGACTTGGTTCCTTGAGAAAATCGACAAACAAACCAAAGGGCAGAGAACATACAAATTAACAAAATCAGAAATGAGAGGGAGGCATAACAACAGACACTGAGGAAATCAGAGAATCTTCAGGTCATACTTTGAATATGTGCACTCCACAAAATTCAAAAATTTAACAGGAAGACAATTTTCTGGATAGATATCTCTATCACTAACCAAAATTAAATAATGGACAGGGAAGGAATTTAAAAGACTTATAACCCCCTAATGAAATAGAAGCAGTAATTGAAAAACTCCCATCCAAAAAAGAAGAAGAGGAAGGAGGAGGAATAGGAGAAGGAGGAGGAGAAGAAGAAAGCTCAGGACAAGATGTTTTCACTGCAGAATTTTACCAGAAATTCAAAGTAAAGCAAATAAAAAACTACTCAAATACTTCTACATAACAGGAGCAGCAGGATCACTGCCAAACTCTTTTTATGAGGATAGAATTACTTTGGTAACAAAACCACACGAAGAAACAACAAAGAAAGAGTTCTATAGACCAATTCCCTCATGAACTTTGATGCAAAAATATTGAATGAAATAATGACAAATAGGCTTCAGGCTTGCTTTTGTATCAGAACAGGAGCCAGAGGATTGATTGCTGCTCTATGAATGGTGCTGTGGGGAATTCTGGGAGGAGCATGGATCAACAGAGAAGCTGAAGCACATTCCTGCAGGCAAGATCCTTGACCCCCAAATCCGGGCCCCTGCCAAAGAACAAGGTCTCAGCTGGAGAGCGCCAGTTTCCAGTGAGATCCCACTACCCTGCAAAACCTTCTCAAGTTCCAGCCCAGCCCTCGTCCTCTTCTGCCTGCTATTGGCCAGAGGTGAGTCTGGGCCCAATCGGGCTGCCTGTCCCCTTCAACCTCTTTTCCCCCTCCCCCGCCTGAACTCCCTAGATTGGCCCCTGATCCTGCTGCTCCTGTCTCCAGTCCCCTTTGAGAGCACCCTTGGAGCTCTGATACACCCCCACCCATCCCAACCTCCAGCCTACCCCCTACCCTGTGCCCTACCCCACCTACGGTCCTGCAGCTCTGGTTGAGCACTGGGACAGAGGGTGGAGCCAACAGTCCACCTTACTTCGGAGACCTCTAGAGCAACTCCGAACAAAGGAGACCTGACTATCCACGTGGGACCACCTGTAATTTCCACCGGCTTGGTCCCTGACCCCGCCTCCAGTCCTCTGCTGGAGTCCCAGGCCCCTCCCAGAGATCCGCCTATCTCTGGAGGTCCACTTGGAGTTCCTGCAGGAAAGATCCTTGACCCCCAAATCCGGGCCCCTGCCAAAGAACGAGGTCTCAGCTGGAGAGCGCCAGTTTCCAGTGAGATCCCACTACCCTGCAAAACCTTCTCAAGTTCCAGTCCAGCCCTCGTCCTCTTCTGCCAGCTATTGGCCATCACCATCATAAAATGATAGAGGCCCTCAAAGAAGATATGAGAAAATCCCAAAGAAATAGATGAAAAAACAAACAAAAAGTGGAAGAAATGAACAAATTCCTTAAGGAAAGTACACAGAAAGCCAAGAAAAAAACAATTAACTAGGTGAAGGAAACGGTTCAAGATTTGAAAACCGAAATTGAGAAAATAAAGGCAACACAAATGGAAGGAAAGCTGGAAATTGAAAAGCTGGGCAAAAATCGGAAACCACGGACACAAGCATAACCAATAGAATTCAAGAGATGGAAGAGAGAGAATTCAGGCGCAGAAGATAAACTAGAAGAAATAGATTCATCCACCAAAGAAACCATAAATCCAACAAATCCTTAACACACAATATCCAGGAAATGTGGTTGACCATGAAAAAGGCCAAACCTAAGAATAATAGGCATAGAGGAAGGTGAGGAAGCTCAGCCCAAAGGTGCTGAAAACATATTCAACAAAATCATCGAGAAAACTTTCCAAATCTGAAGAAGGACATGCCCATGAAAGTACAAGAAGCATACCAACCCCAAATAGGCTGACCAAAGAAAAAGACCCTCGACATATAATAATCAAAACACCTAGATACAGAATAAAGAAAGAATATTAAGAGCAGCGAAGGAAAAAGGACAGGTAACATATAAAGGCAGACCTATCAAAATTACACCTGACTTCTCCATGAAACCCTCAAGGCCAGAAGGTCCTGGATAGATGTTCTAAAAGTATTAAGAGAACACGGATGCCAGCCTAGGCTACTATATCCAGCAAAAACTCTCAGTCAATATAGATGGAGAGAACAAGATATTCAATGACAAAACCAGATTTTCCCAATATGTATCTACAAATCCAGCCCTACAGAAAGTATTGGAAGGAAAATTCCAACCCAAGGAAGGTAACCCTACACCCCACAAAATGTAGGCAACAGATAATCCAACTACACCAGAAACCTAGGGTGAAGCAGAACAAATATATTCACAATACCACTGCCAACAACAAACCTAAATCAAACAACCATCAACAATCAATGGTCCTTACTCACCCTCAACATTAATGGTCTTAACTCACCTATAAAAAGACACAGATTAACAGAATGGATACGAAGACAGAATCCATCCTCCTGCTGCATACAAGAAACACATCTTAGCTCCAAAGATAGACATTACCTCAGGGTAAAGGGTTGGGAAAAGATTTTCCAATCAAATGGAAATAAGAAGCAAGCAGGCGTAGCTATCCTAATATCTAACAAGCTAGACTTCAAACCAAAACTAGTCAAAAGAGATGAAGACGGTCATTTCATATTCATCTCAGGAGAAATCCATCAACACAAAGTCTCAATTCTGAACATCTATGCCCCTAATACAAAGCCACCCACATTCGTAAAAGACACACTACTAAAACTCAAAGCTCATATAAAACCTCACACACTTATAGTGGGAGACTTCAATACACCACTCTCAACACTAGACAGGACCACAAATCAGAAACTCAACAAAGAAACAAAAGAATTAACAGAAGTTATGTCTCAACTGGGGCTAACAGACATCTATAGAACATTACATCCAAAGACAAAAGAATATACCTTCTTTTCTGCTCCACATGGAACCTTCTCTAAAATCGACCACATACTAGGAGACATAACAAACCTCAACAGATACAAAGAGAATAGAAATAGTCCCCTGTATCTTATCGGACCACCATGCTTTAAAATTGGAATTCAACAACAATACAAATAGCAGAAAACCTGCAAACTCATGGAAACTTAACAATGTGCAATTGCACCACTCCTGGGTCAAAGAAGAAATAAAGAAAGAAATTAAAGACTTTCTAATATTCAACAAGAATGAGGATACAACATACCCGAACTTATGGGACACCTTGAAAGCAGTGCTACGAGGGAAGTTCATTGCACTAAGTGCCCATATGAAGAAAACAGAGGATAGTCACATAAATGAATTAACAGCGCAACTGAAAACCTTAGAACAGAGAGAAGCGAATTCACCCGCAGGAGCAGACGCCAGGAAATAATCAACTTGAGGGCTGAAATCAACAAAATAGAAAAACCAGTAAAACAATACAAAAAATCGATGCAACAAAGAGTTGGTTTTTTGAGAAAATCAACAAGATTGATAAACCTTTATCCAAATTAACGAAAAAGCAGAGACAGAACATGCAAATTAACAAAATCAGAAAAACGAAATGGGGAACATAACAACAGACACAGAGGAAATCCAGACAATTTTCAGGTCATACTTCGAAAATATGTATTCCACAAAAATTGAAAATTCAAAGAAATGGACAAGTTTCTGGATAACTACTACTTACCAAAATTAACTGGAAGAAATGATGAAACAACTGGGGCACATGACCTATAACCCGAAATGAAATAGAAGCAGTCATCGAAAGCCTTTCCAACGAAAAAGTCCAGGGCCAGATGGATTCAGCAGAATTCTACTAGACATTCAAGGAAGACTAATACCACTGACTCCTCAAACTGTTCCCACAAGATAGAAACAGAGAAGGTTTTGCCAATCTCTTTTACACAGGGCACAATAACTTTGGTACCCAAACCTCACAAAGACACAACTAAGAAAGAAAAACCACAGACCAATATCCCTGATGAACATCGATGCAAAAATACTCAATAAAATAATGGCAAACCGAATTCAAAAAATACATCAGAGAAATCATCCACCATGATCAAGTAGGCTTCATACCTGGATTGCAGGGATGGTTTAACATACGAAATCTATCAACGTGATCCACCATATAAACAAACTGAAAAAGAAAACCATATGATTATCTCCTAGATGCAGAAAAAGCCTTCGATAAAATTCAACACCCTTTCATGATAAAGGTATTAGAGAGGTCAGGGATAACAGGAACATACCTAAACATAATAAGAGCAATATACAGCAAACCAACTGCCAACATCAAACTGAATGGAGAGAAACTTAAGCCAATTCCTCTAAAATCAGGAACAAGACAAGGCTGTCCTCTCTCTCCATATCTCTTCAATATCGTACTAGAAGTTCTAGCTAATGCTATAAGACAACAAAAGGAGATCAAGGGCATCCAAATTGGAAAGGAAGAAGTCAAACTGTCTCTATTTGCAGATGATATGATAGTTTACATAAGCGACCCAATAAACTCTACCAGGGAACTCCTACAGCTGATAAACACCTTCAGCAAACTAGCAGGATACAAGATAAACTCAAAAAAAATCAGTAGCCCTACTTTTTTCAGACGACAAAGAGGCAGAGAAAGAAATCAGAGAAACATCACCCTTTACAATAGCCACAAGCAACATAAAGTATCCTGGTGTAACGCTTACCAAACAAGTAAAAGATCTATATAATAAGAACTTTGTGACTCTAAAGAAAGAAATTAAAGAAGATACCAGAAAATGGAAAGACCTCCCATGCTCTTGGATAGGTAGGATAAACATAGTAAAAATGGCAATCTTACCAAAGCAATCTACAGATTCAATGCAATCCCCATTAAAATCCCACCACAATTCTTCACAGACATTGAAAGGATAATAATACAACTTTATATGGAAAAAAAAAAGACCCAGGATAGCCAAAACAACCCTATACAATAAAGAACATCAGGAGGCATCACCATTCCTGACTTTAAGCTCTACTACAGAGCTATAGTTCTGAAAACAGCCTAGTATTGGCATAAAAATAGACAGGTAGACCAATGGAATCGAATTGAAAATCCTGATATTAATCCACGCACCTATGAACACCTGATTTTCGACAAAACAGCTAAAATTATACAATGGGGCAAAGACAGCATCTTCAACAAATGGTGCTGGCACAATTGGATGAGGGTGTGTAGAAGACTGCAGATAGACCCATGTCTGTCGCCATGCACAAAACTCAAGTCCAAATGGATCAAAGACCTCAACATCAATCCAGCCACATTGAACCTCTTAGAAGAGAAAGTAGGAGGTACCCTTGAACAAATTGGTATAGGAGACCGCTTCTTGAACATAACTCCAGGGGCACAGACACTGAAAGAAACAATTAATAAATGGGACCTCTTCAAACTTAGAAGCTTCTGTAAGGCAAAGGACACAGTTGACAAGACCAAACGGCAGCCCACTGACTGGGAAAAGATTTTCACTAATCCTATATCCGACAAAGGGCTGATCTCCAAAATATACAAAGAACTCAAGAAACTAGTCAACAAAACACCAAATAACCCTATTAAAAAATGGGGTACAGAACTGAAGAAAGAATTCTCAATGGAGGAAATCAAAAAGGCTGAAAGACACTTAAGAAAATGCTCCACATCCTTAGCTATCAGGGAAATGCAAATCAAAACAACTTTGAGATACCATCTTACCCCTGCCAGAATGGCTAAAATTAGAAACACCAGTGATGACTTATGTTGGAGAGGATGTGGAGAAAGTGGAACACTCCTCCACTGCTGGTGGGAGTGCAAACTCCATACAGCCACTTTGGAGATCAGTATGGCGGTTCCTCAGGAAAATGGGAATTAGTTTACCACAGGACCCGCTGCAATCCCCCTCTTAGGCATATACCCAAAGGATTCACATCAATGCAACAAAGACATCTGTTCAACTATGTTCATAGCAGCACTATTTGTAATAGCAAGAACCTGGAAGCAACCTAGATGCCCTTCAAATGAAGAATGGTTAATGAAGATGTGGCACATCTACACAATGGAATACTACTCTGCAGAAAAAAATAATGGTATCTTGAATTGCGAGGCAAGTGGATGGCACTTGAAGAAACCATCCTGAATGAGGTAACCCAGTCACAAAAAGAGGAACATAGTATGTACTCACTCATATATGGATTTTAGACCTAGATCAAATGATCACCAGCCTATAATTCACTCACCAGAGGAACTAGGATACAAGTTGTATTCTAAGAGATTCATATAAAGTCCCCACAGAACTGGGGAGGACAAGTCCTCCAGACCTCAGGTATAGTGGGGGGAGGACAGCTAATGGAGAGAGAAGTAGAGAAAATGAGAGGGGAGGAGAGGAAGGCAGCGACCAGGAGGATTGAGCCTGGTTAGGAATGGAAAATAGAAAGAGAGGGGGGAGAAGACAGAGACAGAGAGAGAGAAACAAAAAAGAGGGAGCCAATATTGGTTTGAAGATAAAGTTGAACACAAAGAAAGGTCGAGGGAACTACAAGACTGCTCCGAACTAACAATCTCAGCCTCCGTGGAAAGGCTACCATAAATGCCCTTCCCCGGGAGAGTGAGATCAACAACTAACTTCTCCATGGAGTCCTCAACTAATGCCTGTTGAAAACAGGAGCAAACACCCATACATAAACACTGAGTCAAACTAGAACCCAGAAGCAGATGGAGAGGACAAGACCAAGCGGTAGAAGTACATAGAGACAGCTTACCTGAACAAGGAGGGAGCTAAGGGCCACTAGACTGATAGCTGGGAAGCCAACAGGGGTCTGACTCCGGGCCCCCTGAATATGGATCTTAGCCAGAAGGTCTGAGCAGTCTAAGAGACCTCAGACAGTGGAGCCAGGATGTATCCCTGGCGCACAAAAAAGGACTTTGTAAACATATCCCCCATGGAGGGATAACGCCTTGTTCTAGAGAGGGAGAGAAGCCCTAGTCCCTACTTCACAGGACCTGGTCAGATCTACATGACCCCAACTGGATGGCATTCCCCCCACATATTGTATTGTGTGGGGGGTGGGAGGGAGAGGGTGTGCTTAGAGTGCATGGGAGAGGGTAGAGAGGGCAAAAGGAGGGAAGGAGGGAGGGAGGGCTTGGGGGGAGGGAGGGAGGGAGGGAGAGGGAACTGGATCGATATGTAAAAAATAAAAAAAAAAAAAAAACAAAACAAAAAAAAAAACGCTTGACTCTAAAATTTAAGTTGAAGAACAAGTTACTGGGGAAAAGTATTTCTATTTTTGTTACCACAGAAAAGAAAGATGTGGATTCCTTCCAGACTAATGTGGTTTGATCACACCAGACCGCCTGAAACAGAGTACAAGCTGGTCCGCATTCCAAAACAGCTGGACAAAACAGCCCTACAGATTACAGCTAGGATATATGAATCTTCTTCGAACTCCCCAAGACAGCGCCTTACCAGCAGGAAGTAGCTTGAAAGAACGATTTCAAATTTTAAATATTGTATGAATGTTTGTTTTCATTTAATTGACTTTGTTATATAAAATTAAATAAAAATACTCTATATGCATAAAAAATCAAACATATTTAATGCACAATAAAAGTAAATTTAAAAAAAATGACAAATAAATAATGCTGTTCATAGAATTATTTGTAAAAGCCAGAACCTGGAAGCAACCAAAATGCCCCTCAATTGAAGAATGGATAGAGAAATTGTGATACATTTACACAATAGAGTAATACTCAGCTGCAAAACAAACAATGGAATCCTGAAATTCACAGGAAAATGGACTGGTCTAGAAGAAACCATCCTGAGTGGTGTAACCTGGTCAGAAAAAAGATAGCCATGGCATGTACTCAATCAAATATGGTATTTCAACATAGAACAAAAAAAGATTACCAGCCTACAATCCTCATTGCCAGAAAAGCTAGGAAACAAGGAGGACCCTAAGAGAGACATACATGACCCCATCCAGAAGGAGAAAGGGACAAGAACAGCCAAGCAAATTGGGAGCATGAGAGGAGGATATAGGGAGTTAGGAGGAAGAGGAGGAGAGGTGGGCATGATGGAGCAGGAAGACTGAGTTAGGGAAAGAATAGAGGAGAGCAACAAAAGAGATACCATAATATAGGGAGTCTATAGGTTTTAATTGAAATCTGGCACTAGGGAAATGTTCAGTGATCTACAAGGATGACCCCAACTAAGAATCTAAGCAATAGTGGAGAAGCTAACTTAAATGCCCTTCCCTAATAATGAGATTAATGACTACCTTATATGCCATGCTAGAGCCTTCACCCAGTAGCTGATGAAAGCAGAAGCAGACACACGCAGCAAAAACTGTGAGCCAAACTCTGGAATCCATTTGGAGACAGGAGGAGTAATGAGGTAAGGGGCCAAGACCAGGCTGGAGGAAACCCACAGAAACTGCTGAGGTGAACAAGGGGAGCACATGGACTCCAGTGTGATTGCTGGGAAACCAGCACAGGCTGATACAGATTCCCTAAATGTAGTGTTGGGAGGACCGAGAATTCTATGGCGCCTCTTGTAGTGGATCAGTATTTAACCCTAGTATATGAGTGGATTTGGGAGCCCATTCCACATAGAGGAATACCCTCAGCCTAGACAATGGGGAGGGGCCTTGGCCCTGCTCCAAATGATAGGACACAGTTTAAAGATTCCTCATGGAATTCTCCTCCCTGGTGAGCAGAAAGGCGATGGGATGGGTGGTTGTGGGGAAACATGGGAGGACAGGAGGGTGTGGGGAACTTGGATTGACATGTGAAACATGCTTGTTTCAAATTTAACTTTAAAAAATTAAAAAAAATTGTTCTACTGCATAAAACAATGTGATACCCTTAAAATGATTTTCACAAGTGGTTAAATATCAGAATTTGATCATTTATATGGTAACTGACCATTAACTTATATGGCCTAATATTCCTTAGAAGTTTATAACGAGTTGTAAGCTTTTTTCTATGGTTAGGGTTCTAAAATTTTATCCTGTTGAGACTGTGTCTTAGAAATTTGTATTGAGTATTTAAGTATTTAATGTAGAATATTTAATATCAAATATAAAAGGTAAAAAATTCCCATCATACAATGGAAGTTTACTCTTTATCCCTTCAGTGTGAACCACTAAAGAAAACCGGTTATTGCATGACTAAGGTTTTAAAAATAACTAAAGCTAAAAAAGTCGGGAAGACAATGAGACTAGACATAACATGTTCAAGAGAGTTATGGTAGTCTGAATAAACCTTAGGAATTTATAAGCCTCTGTTGCCCATCCACTCTGACTAATCTGAAGCTTCCTCCAAACACTGTTTACCAGGAACATCGAGAAGGGATACTAACCGCACCTCCACCACCAGGAGGGTCTTCAATTCTGCTCTTCATCTGAGGGCCTCATCTACATTGTCATCCAGGATGAGATGTGAGAGATCTGCTCCAAATCTGACAATAATTGATGCTGCAACAGTATCTTAATCCCAGGAATTGCTTGCAATACTGTCTGGCATCCTAAGACAATTATCATGCCTACATCATGTACTTGTCCCCACTGGTATCTGGAAATTTCTCTTTTACTTGGGGGTGATGCAGCACACAGGGATAGAAGGATGAAAGCCCAAGTGCAGTTCCTGGGGAGACGACTCCTCCCATTTCAGCTGGAATCTGCTACCCTCTACTGACCACATGTGGAATTGCATGCAAGTAGTGTGTAGCCCCTCAGCAGGACTAGTGCTATATACTTGGTCAGGACCTGGAGCAGTTCTTCCTGGTGCTATAGCCAGCAAAGTAAGGTATTAACTCTTTGCATCCCTAGCCTGTCTTCAGTAGTAAGAGGAGACACCGCATCAACTTAGACGAAGGTTCTGGCAGGACAATGGATCCAGACATGATCCTGGTGTGGCCTAGACCCCAGAGGACACCAGCCCCTGGTGGCATCACAAGACACTCAGATCTGTATGGTCCTGAAAGAAGCACAACCCTTGTACACTAACATGACACTAGGTGTCAGCCTCATCCACTACCTGCTTCTGTGTCTGCCTCCTGGTGGCAACAAGGCCCATGGATATGAGCATTGCGTGTTTTTGCAGCATGGACCCAGACGATCTAAAACTGCAGCCTGAGACTGGATGTCAACATGGCCCCAGATGGATATGGGGAAACTCAGATTGGCATGCATCCAGCAGCAACATGACCCAAATTGGTGTCCCAGACTCCAGCTGCCTGTACTGTCCATGAAGGCAGCAGTAGTTTGTGACATAAAGATCCTGGCTGTCCCAGGGCTAGGAATTCAGACAAGCCCTCACAACAGTCTGAGTACACATGCCACTAAGATAAATAAACAGGCCTCTTAGATAAATATTCAATGGGTGGTATTTGACACCAAATGGTCACAGCTGGTGGCCCAGACTGCAGTTGGCCATAAGGCCTAGAGGTGACAGGAGACAAGTCCATGGACCAAGTACCACTGTGAGGGGCATCATCTATGCCCCCATAGTGGCAAGCAGGACAAGGATTTTTTCATACTCTTTTATTTGCTCCTGTCAACAAAACCTGCATCAGAAAGGAAGATGGACATTAAAGAAACGTGCTTGTTCTCCATGGACAGACTAGCCATTTGGGCAAGATACTGCTCTTGTCTGGTCTGTTTGAGTTTATGCTATATGTACTGGGTATGCAGAACCCATACAGGAAAGTGACTGATGATACAAGATGTACATTGCTACAGGATTCTTGCTTCAAGGAAGAAGAGTCTGCCAGAGAGTCTGCAGGACACAGAGAAAAGTGACTGACAAACTACCAATACATGTATGGTTTAAAGTCTCCTTGTTGCTGAGGTGTCTGCCAGACACACTATACCCTATAGGCTGAAGATGGAACATTACAGAAGAATTCCTCATAGGAGACTGACAGGAAGCAAGAAGTGTCTGTCATTTCTCTGGAGGTTATATACTATCATTCTGTGGTTTTTGAGGGGAGGTGAAGACAGATAGGTATGGTTATAGTTGTTCTTAGTTAGGATTAAAGACTTTAGACTCACAAAGATAGGACAGACGATAAAATATTTCCTTAAATCTTACTGTCTGTTGTTGGACTAAATACTGATAACCGTGGTTCTTATTTACAACTGCTTTGTTATATTTAAGCTATGTTGGTTGCTAAAATTCTTTTTTATTTTAGACCGAAGAGTGGAAATGAAGGGAGAGGGATTCTTAAATATAAGTTCTCTTATTGGCTAATTAATAAAGCACTTTGGCCAATAGGAAAGCCAGATAGG
Organism: Phodopus roborovskii; assembly: GCF_943737965.1. Taxonomy (NCBI): domain Eukaryota; kingdom Metazoa; phylum Chordata; class Mammalia; order Rodentia; family Cricetidae; genus Phodopus; species Phodopus roborovskii. The sequence continues at coordinate 5,558 of NW_026125642.1, read as the reverse complement.
TGGGACTAGAGACTGGAGGATTTGAGAAGTATTAGGGAGAGTGAGCCATGTAGAGATTTGAGAGAACAGAGGTCTGGTCCCTTCTGGTAAGACGTAGACCATGGAAATACTCAGATTAATAGAATGGGTTAAGTTTAAGACAGAGCTAGTCAAAGAAAGAAATGCTAGTAGTTATGTCAACATATTTACACAAAGTGCCTTATGTTATTTAATTGAGCTAAATATTAGTGTCATGGAAAAACAATTACAAGGTTTAGTGAATGTTTTCATTTTTCTAGAGTCATAATAAGGATTACTGTGTTTCTGTTAATTTGGCCCACATGATTATTTGGTGAATTTTTTGTATATACAGTACAATATTTTATGGATAGGTAAATGACACGGTATAGATACTACTCCATACACGGAGTATGGCAACACCATTTACATCTAAAGCAGGCTGCCACATTTCAGTTAACATATACTTGTGTGCTTTCTAGAATCAAAGCCATGCCAGGGGCAACATCTGAGTGCCCAAGAACATCAGAGATGTCTCAGAAGCTCCTTAATAAATCCTTTCAAGGACCAGTCACAATGAGAGGCAAAGAACACATTGGCCTAAGAGAGAGGGGCAGCTCAGTCATTGAAGTACCTATCCTTTTAGCTGAATGCAGACCCAGGTGGATCTCTGACAGTCATACCATTCACCACCACTGACAGGAAGTTCCCCAGGCTGTGCAGTAGCAAGTTACTTCCCAGCACAGCACTCACTGGCAGTAGTGAAACAACCCTGGCTCTTCTTCACTGCTTTCCTCACAGTGAGACATTCACTCTGCCCACACCTATTCCTATGGCCCAATGCCAATAGCCAGTGTAACAGTTGGGGAGTGGTGAGAGAGATCCATAATGGGGACAGGTGCAGGCAGGTGGGTATCTCACAAAGCCCAGTTGCCTGTAAGGTGGAAATTCCACAAAACCTTTGCCAAGGCTGCCAAGCACATTTGGACTCCAAAGCAATGAGATCAGAACATTACAACACCACAACCAGAAGTCAAAATAAGTACTTCCTCCCTATAGTTGATTGTGTCAGGATTTGTTTGAGTAACAAAAGGCTGACTAAGAAATGCCCAAATGACTGCATGTATTATTTAGTATGAACAATGTTCCCTGTGGGCATGGAACTGGAATTGCTGCTTTTCTTCACTTTGGCTTATCGCCATCTGGAGAGTTTCTATCTTGGAGGCTACTCTAAGAATGCTACTAGAACTCTGACATGCCTTAGCTTCTCTCCGGACATGACATTATGTTCCTGGATTTACTGGGTCACCATTGAGGACTGCAGTTTAACTCTGAAGAACCTGTGTGGCTACTCACTGCCTTATGTCTTTAGGTCTGCTTTCTCCTAACACTGCATGAGGCTGATTTAAACCTGCACAGTGAACAACTTTTGAAGAAAGTAGTTACTGAGTGCTTCAGACCATCAAGGAAGTGACAGGAGTGAATTGAGACAGACCCATCCTCTGCCCACAGCATGGCTCTGTGACTTTGCTGGACTAGATGGGGCTTGAGTCACACTGCAAATCAGAATCTGTCAAGGAACAAATTCAGGCAAAGCTCCAAGGACAAGGTTAACTGATCCAAGGTTATATACAATGGTGAAAAGAATAAGATACTGTAAAGAATACTGATGAAGACAAACAGGCTACAGAAAAGGACACTGTGTGAGCCACCTGACCACCGCTGAGCGGTGCAGTCACCATTCACCCAGAGGAGGAGAAGGACACATACCTAGCCAGCCCATCCGCCTGCCCCACTGCTCTGACTTGCCACAGTTGCGCCCCTAGCCTTCACCCACAATCCTTTTTTTTGGTCCAAAGACTTTTCTGGCAGATAAATACATTTCTCTACAAATGCTTGAAACCATTGAGTTACATTAGTTTTTGTGTCCTTAAGCCTCAGAGTGGCAGATGGACTTGCAGAATGAGGGAGATCACACAATAGTTGAAGGATGCAAGTGAGCAGCCACTGTATGTCTCATAAAGAAGGACTTCATCAAACATTGAAGATATTTCATAAGTGGGAACAAGAAAATATGCATAAACACACACGTAGTAATTGAATAACACATCATATGTACATAAACACGTATTGCGCATAAACACCTAAACTCACAGTCACAAATCCAACACACAAATGACTTTATCCTTACACATACAGGAAGCATGGGCACACATATTAACAGTGGGCCAAAAACCAGACACTGACACACACACACACAACAGCAAATGACAATGCAAGGAGAAAGCAAAGACACACAGAGACACACAGAAGACATACATGGAGTAAAAGGGACACATATGGGAAATGGCAATGGGACCAGGAAGAAGACTGCTGCCTTGCAGCTCCATTTCTGCTGCAGGTAGAGGTAGGCTCCCCTAAGCTGTTTACAAGAGGCTTACACTCAGCCAGGATCTGCTACCATGTCCTGCACTTGGCTTTCCTCCAAGGAACTGGATCCACCCCTAGAAACTCACTGTTGATGCATCACAGTCTCTTCACTCTCTAACCTCCACCCTGGGTTTCCACAGAAGACCTTGACAATAACATGAAAGAAATTGACCCATGGTCAACATACAGCCTTTTCAACATGTTACAGTGCATATGAGTTCAACCCCTAATATCAGTCAGAAGGAGGCTAGCAGACATCACCTGCAGTGATTGTTCAGGGAATGCACATTTTAGACAACTAGAGAAGGGATCTGGGGGGGGGGGGCGGACAGTTATAGCCACAACATAATGTCAGCAAGGCAATGTCGGCTTGCTGTTCTGTGTTGTGAACCACATGAGATGAAATCAGACATTTCCTGTGGCTGTTACCTTCCGTGCAATGAAAGAAAGTAGTTTCATTTTCTCATTTGTAAAATAGCCACATTGTTTGATTTTGTGTTATTTATTATGAAACACTTCAATTCCAAAGCAATTGCTATATCTAAAATGAAGAGATAGTTATTAGAACTATCCTTTCGAGCTATTGATACTTGTATCAATTAGAAAGAATAAACCAAGATAAAAACATCCACCCTGAGAGCACAGGAAACTAAAGAGTGCTGACTAAATCAAGATTTAAAATCAAACAGAAGATATGTCCTTGAAGATCTGAGATCAAGGAAAGCAACAGAGGACATCAACAGATGTAATTATCTGTCTAACAAACACACCAGCAAATGCAGCTACAATTACACAATGCATACACTATCAGATACTACAAAAATCATAAGTGAGCAGAAAATATTCAGGAGGACCCACAATACTGAGACCCACAACACTGATATCCATTCTTTAGGAGCAAACACATTTCTAGAGGAGCACACAGCTCATTCAGAATATGTTGAGGTGATTCTGTCAGTGTGAACCAAGAGTTGGGTAAATGGAAGAATGACACTGAGAGAGGAAGGGAAGAGGAAGACCACATGCCTCCACAAAATCTGACAAGGAGAACCACTCACTCTGCCATTGGCACTGCACACTTGTCCTCCCAAGCTGTTTCTCAACCTGTCACCTCACCTGACCCTGCAAAGCACCATGAGCCACAGACCACTGACCACATCAATGGAATCTCTAGGCTATTCCCTAAGTACCACACTGCATAGCAGCCCTCAACATGATGATAGGTAGGTGATTTGTGACTGCCCAATCTCCCTCAGTGGGACTGTGGCTTCCAGCAGCATTTGGTTCCCAATCATCCAGGTTCTTGAAGATGACTCTGGAGAGAGAGAGAGACTTGTGATTGATCACAGAAGTGAACAATTGATTGGTGTAGATGGGAGTGTGTACTATTGGGTGGATGTAAGATGGCTTGTCCTGTTTAAGACTAAACAGGTGGCCAGATAGCCCCACCTCCTCAGACTACCTGATGCTGAACAGCACAGGGGTCACAGATCTTCTCATCGATCTCCTTAAAGAGCTTCTTCACCTTCTCACAGGACTTTGCAGGCCAATCTGCTCCTCCAGAAGCTTTCTGTTCTTGACTCACAACACATGGACAATTTTATTTTTGCAGTGGAATCAAATCTTATAGGATCAGGCTGTGAAGATAACTGAACAACCATCAAAAAATGATGAGCTCCCTCAACCCTCCATTTGCCATCTCTAACTCTAAGTATGATCATCAGACCATCAGGAACATCAGCTCCCAGACAGCTTAAGACTGGGACTCATAGTAGCAAGTCAGCACCACACAGAGGCAGAACAAATCCAGGGAATAAGCAAATTCCAGTATGACTGAAACTACTTCTGAAAACCATGGCACCAGAAATGATACTGTGCCCCCCCGAGAATAGGATGCACTGCCCACCAGGGATAATATCAGCGGGTATAGAGCAAATACTCACTGAAGCTGGGCAGAAGGCCCAACCAGAACAAACTCAGTCTATGGGATGCATGGACCCAGGTCAGTGAAGCCCTACAAGCCTGACATGCCCTTCCAAGATGCAAACCATTTTCCTAGGTTGGATGACAATATTGGGAGGGATGTAGTATCTTTTCACACCAACAAATCTGTTCAAGATGCACAAATCCAAGGGAAACAAGGCAGACTGCTTGCTAACAGGGCAGACTGGATAGAAACAGTGCCCTCACTTGGGGTCAATGACAAAGAGCAGAATCAGTCTGTCCCCAAGATGCATCAGGCACTTACATGTAGGATTCATTTTTCTTAATCAGCTGCTTGCACTTGTTCAAGCAACACTGATCTCAACAGGCAATTTCTGCAGGTCCAACATCACCTGCTTGTGCCTCCTTTCAGCATCTCAAGGGAATTAGGCCTGTGGTAGAGAAAAGAGCCTCATGAATACAGACTCCAAAGAACATATGAAATCATGAATATCCTGGAAAACCTGAGCACAGTAGATACCACATTCTGGCACCTATACAATGGGAACCCTACTTACTTATTAAAAGATACTGTCCATTTCCCAGGCCAGAAGAGGCAGGGGATTCAAAAGGGGTTATTTTGGGGCTGCATGAGTACCCTCCATGGGTGTTTTGCTATGGATTAGCACTCTAGAACGATCCAGAAGTCTGTGACACATATATATCGCCGACCAAAAACCTATGATGATATTCCTCCTGTCTGCAGAACATGGATTCTAATTTCAGGTTCCTATTGCTACACAATGGGACAAGAGCACACACTTAGTATTTGCAGAGAGGAGTCCCAACTTCAGAATGACTTTTATAAACCTCACAGGGAATTCCAGTGTGCCACCAGGGTGAGCACAGTGGGCAGAGTTGTGCTGCTCAAGTGGAGTCCTGCCTCAGCACTGGCATCTCCTAGATCAGTGACAGTGACAAATATTCATGCCCTGCCACAGACCATAGATTCCCAGGAGTGCACAAAACACCCATGTCCTCACCTCCCCCACACAAACCATACACAGTCAGATTGCCCATGAAATGCAGTGAAGTGGCACCTCTCAGAATATAAGAAAGAAAAATCAGAGATGAGTAGTGACAAGCTATAAGCCTTGTAGCCACAAAGTGAAATTCATGAATAGGACCGGGCTCCTCAGAGTGCTGCC
>NW_026125641.1:202500-207500 GCF_943737965.1 Phodopus roborovskii | reverse complement strand
CAATCTGCTGCTAACCCTAAACCTAAACCTAAGCGCACCCTAACCAGAATTCCAGTAGTAAACCTAACACTTACAGAAACTCTAAAGGAAAACCTAACCCTAACTCGAAAACTTACCTAATCTTAACCCTGATCTAAATGTAAACCTTACACTAACACTAACCGTAACCCTAAACCTAAGCTAACTGTAACACTATCCATACCATGCACCCTTACGTTAACTCTAACACTGTCACGCTGGCACCAATATGCCTTTAACTATAAACCTAAACCTAACCACACCCTAACAAGTAAACCCGTGCTAGACTTAACACTAATGTAACTCTCATTGAAAACCTAACACTAATTTGAAAAGTGACCCTGAAATACCCGTAATGCTAGCGCTAACACGAATGAAATTTGTTATGCACATTCGACAACACAACACAAACCCTGACACTCTCCCTACACTAAATCTACCGCTAACCCTAAACCTAAACCTTATCAAACCGTAACCAGAAAATACGTACTAAACCTAACAGTAACTCTAAATGAAAACTTATCAGTAACTTGAAAATTATCTCTGAAATACCCGTAACGCTAGCATCAACACGAATGAAATTTGTTATGCACCTTCGATAACACAACACAAACCCTAGCCTTAAACTATCATTCCTTAACCCTGACACTAACCAAAACACTAAACCTAACATTAATCTAAACCTAACCATAACCCTAACACTAAACCTAACCCTAAGCTAACTGTAACACTATCCTTACTGGAAACCCTTACGTTACATCTAAATCTAACAATCTCCCTAAATCCAAATGTACCGCTAACCCTTAACCTAATCCTAACCTCACCCTAACTAGAAAACCCGTACTAAACCCAACACTAACAGTATCTCTTAATCAAAATCTGACCCTAATTCAAAACTAACTCTGAACTATCCATAACCCTAGCAATAAAACTAATGCTATATGGAATGCAAGTTCAAAAATAACACTAACCCTGGCCTTAACTAAGCTCACCTTAACTCTAACACTAACCAAAAACCTAATCCTAACCCTAATATAAACCTAACCCTAACCCTAACCCTATCCCCTAAAACTAACCCTAACCCTAACGCTAGCCCTAACCCTAACCCTAACCCTAACCATAACCCCCTAATCCTAACCCTAACCCCCTAACCATAAACCAAACCCCCTAACCCTAACACTAAACTAACCCTAACCCTAAACCTAACCCTAACCCTAACCCTAACCCTACCACTCACCCTTACATTAACTCTAACCCTAGCACAAATGCTAACACCAAATCTTCCGCAAACCTTAAAAGTCAACCTAACCACGACCTAACAATTAATCCCGTGCTAAAACTAACACTGACAGTAACTCTAAATCAAAAACTAACCCTAACTCGAAAACTGAGCCTGAAATATACATAACGCTAGGCCCAACACTAAGGCAATATGTAATGCACATTCAACACCCAAAACGAACCCTAGCTTTAAACGGAAATAAACCTGACCCTGACACTAACCAAACCTAATCCTCACCCTAATCTAAACCTAACCACAACCATAAAACTAACAGTAACCATAACCCTAAGTTAACTGTACAACCAACCCTACCACTAACCCTTACGTCAACTCTAACCCTAATGCTCACGCTAACAGCAATCTGCTGCTAACCCTAAACCTAAACCTAAGCGCACCCTAACCAGAAATCAAGTAGTAAACCTAACACTTACAGAAACTCTAAATGAAAACCTAACAATAACTCGAAAACTAACCTAATCTTAACCATGATCTAAATGTAAACCTAACAATAACACTAACCGTAACCCTAAACCTAAGCTAAATGTAACACTATCCATACCATGCACCCTTACGTTAACTCTAACACTAACTGTCACGCTGGCACCAATATGCCATTAAATATTAACCTAAACCTAACCACACCCTAACAAGTAAACCCGTGCTAGACCTAACATTAATAGTAAATCTCATTGAAAACCTAACACTAACTTGAAAACTACCCCTGAAATACCCGTAATGTAGCATCAACGGGAATGAAATTTGTTATGCACCTTCCACAACACAACACAAACCGTAGACTTAAACTATCATTCCTTAACCCTGACACAAACCAAAACACTAAACCTAACATTAATCTAAACCTAACCATAACCCTAACACTAAACCTAACCCTAAGCTAAGTGTAACACTATCCCTACAGGAAACCCTTACGTTACATCTAAAGCTAACAATCTCCCTAACTCAAAATGTACCGCTAACCCTTAACCTAATCCTAACCTCACCCTAACTAGAAAACCCGTACTAAACCCAACACTAACAGTATCTCTTAAACAAAACCTAACCCTAATTCAAAACTAACTCTGAACTATCCAATACCCTAGCAATAACACTAATGCTATATGCAATGCACGTTCAAAATTAAACACTAACCCTAGCCTTAACTAAGCTCACCTTAACTCTTACACTACCCAAAAACCTAATCCAAACCCTAATATAATCCTAACCCTAACCCTAACCCTAACCCTAACCCTAACCCTAATCCCTAACCCTAACGCTAACTTAACGCTAACCCTAATCCTAACCCTAATCCCCTAACCTTAACCCTAACCCCCTAACCCTAAAACTAACCCCCTAACCCTAACACTAACCTAACCCTAACCCTAACCCTAACCCTAACCCAACCCTAACCCTAACCCTAACCCTAAACCCTAACCCTAACCCTAAACCTAAACCTAACCCTAAACCTAACACTAACCCTACCACTCACCCTTATATTAACTCTAAACTTAACACAAATGCTAACACCAAATCTTCCACATACCTTAAAAGTCAACATAACCACGCCCTAACAAGGAATCCCGTGCTAAAACTAACACTAACAATAACTCTAAATCAAAAACTAACCCTAACTCGAAAACTGAGCCAGAAATATACATAACGCTAGCCCCAACACTAAGGCAATACGTAATGCACATTCAACACACAAAACTAACCCTAGCCTTAAAGGAACATAAACCTAACCCTAACACTATCCAAAAACCTAATCAAAACACTAATCAAAAGTAACCATAACCCTATCATTAACCGTAAACCTAACCTTGAGTTAACTGTAACACTATCCCTACCACTCACCCTTATATTAACTCTACCCTAACACAAATGCTAACACTAAATCTTCTGCAAACCTTAAAAGTCAACCTAACCACGACCTAACAAGAAAACCCGTGCTAAAACTAACACTAACAATAACTCTAAATCAAAAACTAACCCTAACTCGAAAACTGAGCCAGAAATATACATAACGCTAGCCCCAACACTAAGGCAATACGTAATGCACATTCAACACACAAAACTAACCCTAGCCTTAAAGGAACATAAACCTAACCCTAACACTATCCAAAAACCTAATCAAAACACTAATCAAAAGTAACCATAACCCTATCATTAACCGTAAACCTAACCTTGAGTTAACTGTAACACTATCCCTACCACTCACCCTTATATTAACTCTACCCTAACACAAATGCTAACACTAAATCTTCTGCAAACCTTAAAAGTCAACCTAACCACGACCTAACAAGAAAACCCGTGCTAAAACTAACACTAACAGTAACTCTAAATCAAAAACTAACCCTAACTCGAAAACTGAGCCTGAAATATACATAACGCTAGCCCCAACACTAATGCAATATGTAATGCACATTCAACACCGAAAACGAACCCTAGCCTTAAACGGAAATAAACCTGACCCTGACACTAATCTAAACCTAACCACAACCCTGAAACTAACCCTAACCGTAACCCTAAGTTAACAGTAAAACCAGCCCTTCCACTAACCCTTACGTCAACTCTAACCCTAACGCTCACGCTAACAGCAATCTGCTGCTAACCCTAAACCTAAACCTAAGCGCACCCTAACCAGAAATCAAGTAGTAAACCTAACACCTACAGAAACTCTAAATGAAAACCTAACACTAACTCGAAAAGTAACCTACTCTTAACCCTGATCTAAATGTAAACCTAACACTAACACTAACCGTAGCCCTAAACCTAAGCTAACTGTAACACTATCCATACCATGCACCCTTACGTTAACTCTAACACTAACAGTCACGCTGGCACCAATATGCCGCTAACCATAAACCTAAACATAACCACACCCTAACAAGTAAACCCGTGCTAGACCTAACACTAATAGTAACTCTCATTGAAAACCTAACACTAACTTGAAAACTAACCCTGAAAAATCCGTAACGCTAGCGCCAACACGAATGAAATTTGTTATGCTCCTTCGACAACACAACAGAAACCCTGACACTCTCACTACACTATATCTACCGCTAACCCTAAACCTAATCCTAATCATACCGTAACCAGAAAATACGTACTAAACCTAACACTACCAGTAACTCTAAATGAAAACTTAACATTAACTTGAAAATTAACCCTGAAAGACCCGTAACGCTAGCATCTACACGAATGAAATTTGTTATGCTCCTTCGACAACACAACACAAACCCTAGCCTTAAACTATCATTCTTTAACCATAACACTAACCAAAACACTAAACCTAACATTAATCTAAACCTAAACATAACCATAACACTAAAACTAACCCTAAGCTAACTGTAACACTATCCCTACAGGAAACCCTTATGTTACATCTAAAGCTAACAATCTCCCTAACTCCAAATGTACCGCTAATCCGTTACCTAATCCTAACCTCACCCTACCTTGAAAACCCGTACTAAACCCAACACTAACAGTATCTCTTAATCAAAATCTAACCCTAATTCAAAACTAACTCTGAACTATCCATAACCCTAGCAATAACACTAAGGCTATATGGAATGCACGTTCAAAAATAACACTAACCCTGGCCTTAACTAAGCTCACCTTAACTCTAACACTAACATAAACCTAATCCTAACCATAACATAAACTAACCCTAACCCTAACCCTAACCGAACCCTAACCCTAA
>NW_026125641.1:195000-197500 GCF_943737965.1 Phodopus roborovskii | reverse complement strand
ATCTAAACCTAACCACAACCCTAAAACTAACCCTAACCGTAACCCTAAGTTAACAGTACAACCAACCCTACCACTAACCCTTTTGTCAACTCTAACCCTAACGCTCACGCTAACAGCAATCTGCTGCAAACCCTAAACCTAAACCTAACCGCACCCTAACCAGAAATCAAGTAGTAAACCTAACACTTACAGAAGCTCTAAATGAAAACTTAACACTAACTCGTAAACGAACCTAATCTTAACCCTGATCTAAATGTAAACCTAACACTAACAGTGACCGTAACCCTCAACCTAAGCTAAATGTAACACTATCCATACCATGCACCCTTAGGTTAACTCTAACACTAACAGTCACGCTGGCACCAACATGCCGTTAACTATAAACATAAACCTAACCACACCCTAACAAGTAAACCCGTGTTAGACCTAACACTAATAGTAACTCTCTTTGAAAACCTAACACTAACTTGAAAACTAACCCTGAAATACCCGCAACGCTAGCGCCAACACGAATGAAATTTGTTATGCACCTTCGACAACACAACACAAACCCTGACACTCTACCTACACTAAATCTACCGCTAACACGAAACCTAAACCTAATCAAACCATAACCAGAAAATACGTATTAAACCTAACACTAACAGTAACTCTAAATGAAAACTTAACTTTAACTTGAAAATTAACCCTGAAATACCCGTAACGCTAGCATCAACATGAATGAAATTTGTTATGCCCCTTCGACAACACAACACAACCCTAGCCTTAAACTATCATTCCTTAACTCTAACACTAATCAAAACACTAAACCTAACATTAATCTAAACCTAACCATAACCCTAACTCTAAACCTAACCCTAAGTTAACTGTAACACTATCCCTACAGGAAACTCTTACGTTACATCTAAAGCTAACAATCTCCCTAACTCCAAATGTACCGCTAACCCTTAACCTAATCTTAACCTCACCCTAACTAGAAAACCCGTACTAAACCCAACACTAACAGTATCTCTTAATCGAAACCTAACCCTAATTCAAAACTAACTCTGAAGTATCCATAACCCTAGCAATAACGCTAAATCTATATGGAATTCACGTTCAAAATTAAACACTAACCCTAGCCTAACTAAGCTCACCTTATCCCTAACAATAACCAAAAACCTAATCCTTACCCTAATATTAACCTAACCATAACCCTAAAACTAACCCTAAGCCTAATCCTAAGCTAACTGTAAAACTAACCCTACCAGTAACCCTTACGTTACCTCTAATGCTAACACTCATGCTAACACCATATCCAACGCTAACAGGAAACTTAAACGCAACCACACCCTAAACAGAAAACTCGTACTGAATCGAACACTAACACCAACTCTAAATGAAAACCTAACCCTAACTCGAAAACTAACCCTGAAATAACTGTAACGCTACGAATAAACACTAATGCAATATGTAATGCACGTTCGACACCCAACACAACCCATAGCCTTAACCTAACATAACCTTAACCCTCACACTAACCAAAAACCTAATCAAAACACTAATCTAAACGTAACCATAACCCTATCACTAACCATAAACCTAACCTTGAGTTACCTGTAAAACTATCCCTACTACTCACCCTTATATTAACTCTAACCCTAACACAAATGCTAACACCAAATCTACGGCAAACCTTAAAAGTCAACCTAACCACGACCTAACAAGAAAACCCGTGCTAAACCTAACACTATCAGTAACTCTAAATCAAAAACTAACCCTAACTCGAAAACTGAGCCTGAAATATACATAACGCTAGCCCCAACACTAATGCAATATGTAATGCACATTCAACACCCAAAACGAACCCTAGCCTTAAACGGAAATAAACTTGACCCTGACACTAACCAAACCTAATCCTCACCCTAATCTAAACCTAACCACAACCCTGAAACTAACCCTAACCGTAACCCTAACTTAACTGTACAACCAACCCTACCACTAACCCTTACATCAACTCTAACCCTAACGCTCATGCTAACAGCAATCTGCTGCTAACCCTAAACCTAAACCTAACCGCACCCTAACCAGATATCAAGTAGTAAACCTAACACTTACAGAAACTCTAAATGAAAACCTAACACTAACTTGAAAACTAACCTAATCTTAACCCTGATCTAAATGTAAACCTAACACTAACAGTGACCATAACCCTAAACCTAAGCTAAATGTAACACTATCCATACCATGCACCCTTACGTTAACTCTAACACGAACAATCATGCTGGCACCAATATGCCGTTAAGTATAATCCTAAACCTAACCACACCCTAACAAGTAAACCCGTGCTAGACCTAACACTAATAGTAACTCTCATTGAAAACCTAACACTAACTTGAAAACTAACCCTGAAATACCCGTAACGCTAGCATCAACACGAATGAAATTTGTTATGCACCTTCGATAACACAACACAAACCCTAGCCTTAAACTATCATTCCTTAACCCTAACACTAACCAA